>NC_068426.1:31673131-31973131 GCF_023373465.1 Oncorhynchus keta | reverse complement strand
AAGAAGACAGGACAAGAAACAGCGGAGAGAGCAGGTTGTAATAATCGTCATTTTTGAATGGTGTAAATGAATAATGGTAGCTGTCTAATTTGAAAGAAAAACGGATAACTGGCAAGTTTGTTGGATAGGAAAGTTGGTTGACATTGGTAGTGACACAAGCTAACAGGATTTGGCGACAGAGGCAACCGTTAGCGTCTAAGTTAACCAGTCTGCTAGCTATGAGCTATCTTGAAGACAAAACCATGCTCAGTTGATAACCGCCATAGATTGTTATCTAGCTAGCCAGAGTAGAGACGCGATCAAAGCTATCGTTAACACGAAATATATGTTTTTGTCAACTGTTAGCAAGATCATTGACGTTGGCCAGGTAACGTTAGCTTTCGTTGTCCTAGTGAGCCCCAGCCAATGGCCATTGTTATATTGACAAGGCAAGTCACTGAATAATTTATTGGGGCAAAATGAACTCCGACGAGGCAGCAGCTCCAAAACCTGTCACCGATGATGATGGCATGTCATGGTGGTATCGATGGCTCTGCAAAATCGCTGGGGTCCTGGGCGGTGTATGTAAGTAAACGCTAACCATCCATTTTCTTATCTCCTGTGGTTGCACCTGCTTACTGTATACACGACCGTCCGATTCTAATCGGTCCTGGCGCACCCTGCTTCCACGTCTACAGTCTCTAAATGTTTTAATGGGTCTATCTATGCCTTTCATGACAGTGACAGATCATGAAGCATGTTACCGGCAAGCATTTTAAACGTTTTTCTCATGACCTATTCCTGGCATACTAGCCTATTGTTTATGTATTTAACATGGCCCTTGACCAAAAATCGAATAAAATAAAGTTGTATTTATCACATGCGCCCAATACAATAGGTGTAGACCTTATGCTTAAGTCCTTAACTAACAATGCAGTTCAATAAGTAGTAATTTACTAAATAAACTAAAGTAATAAAAAAATTTAAAAAAGTAACACAATAAAATAACAATAAGGATGCTATATACAGGGTACGAGTCCATGTGTGGGGGTACAGGTTAGTCGAAGTAATTTGTAAGGTAGGGGTAAAGTGACTATGCATAGATAAGAAACAGTGAGTAGCAGAAGTGTAAAAATAGGGGGGGGGGTTGTCAATGTAAATAGTCTGGGTGGCCATTTGATTAATTGTTCAGCAGTCTTATGGCTTGGGGTAGAAGCCTTTTGGACCTAGACTTGGCGCTCCAGTACCACTTGCCATGCGGTTGTAGAGACAACAATTTATATATAGGTCCTGAACGGCAGGAAGCTTGGCCCCATCGATGTACTGGGCTCTATGCACCAACCTCTGTAGCGCCTAAGGTCGGATGCTAAGCAGTTGCCATACCAGGCAGTGATACGAGTATTGTTGATACACACACACAGAATTGTGAGTATTGTGCTGTTGGATAATGAGGCTATATTCTCTTTAGGAAGCTCTGTTGATGTGCTTTCTTTGAAATATTACAGTGTTTAGTCAAGGCCTTCAGTCTCCTCACTGAGCCCCTGTCTGCCCGCCCAGACAAAGCACTGGCACACCACTCTACCCCCACATCTCTTTGTACAGCGCCAAACCCATTGGTCACATGTTCTGATTCAGATGGGTTGGGTTAAATGCATTCAGTTGTGCAACTGACTAGGTATCCCCTTTTCCCCTCACTGCACCAGGAGGCTGGGAATGGGCACAATCATAGGCTGTCTGCTTGCCTGACTGGCACACCTTCTAAGTCATCTATTCAGTGATAGCTTCTATTTTATAATGTCTGGTAGAGTATATCTTCCCTCAGGGACTCCGTGTGAGACCAGGGGAGAAGACTGCCCTTCTTATTAAAGCCACGGAAGTTCAAGGCTGACTGCAGGCATTGTTAGCAGAAACAGGATCCCCCATTAATGGACAAATAGCAATCTTCGTGGTCAGTTTTCATGTAAATAAGTAAAAAATTCAATCAAGGTACCAATAATTGCTTCACTTCCTGGACGAGCTCAAACTGCACATGTTACATCTCCATGAGACGCCATCATAACCGACTTAACTCAATGGCGCATTGAACCCAAATTTTCACATAGGAATGTATGGTGACACATGATCAATGGCTTTGTCCATTCATATATACAGTCATTTTGTGAGACAGACAGAGTTGATGTTTGTGCTTATGTTGCACTTCCCCAGCATTAGGCCTATTGCAGCCCTGCCCTCCCTTCCCACCTATCCCTTTCCTGCCTTGCTGTGGCTGTGATACCGGAGTATTGGCCGCTGTATCACATTCCCATGCAGGACCGTTGCATAGTCAATGGGCTCTGTATTATTCAGCATGATGTAGAATCAGAGTGCAGGATAGGTCCTATATGCTTCCTCTGATGTTAGCTGCTGCAGAGTACTGCATGTATGTGTGTCTTGTCTGTGGTTGTACGGCATGAGTGTGCTCGTTAGCTGAATGGTCTCGTCTGGTACTGTGGGATAAAAAAAATTAAAAAATCAGTGCCATAACTTTTCATTTAATCACACTAGTATAAGATCTCCATCAAGAGCCTCCGGAGTGGCTCAGCGGTCTAAGGCGTTCACTACAGACCCGGGTTTGCTCCCGGGCTGTGTCGCTGCTGGCCACGACCGGGAGACCCATGAGGCGGCGCACAATTGGCCCAGCGTCATGAGGGTATATTCGGGATGTCCTTGTCTCATCGCCTTCTAGTGACTCCTTGTGGGGGGCCGGTCGCATGCTCATAGGTGCGGCTGGCTTCCGGGTTAAGCGAGCAGTGTGTCAAAAAGCAGTGTGGCTTAGCAGGGTCGTGTTTCGGAGGACGCATGGCTCTCGATCTTCGTCTCTCCCGAGTCCGTATGGGAGTTGCAGTGATGGGACAGGGGAGAAAAAGGGAGTCAATATTTTGTTTTTATTCCATCAATCAGTCACTAGTAGTGTAAGGTTTCTCTCCTGATAGAAATCCTGAGCCGTGTTTTCAAGATTTTCTATGCTGCCGTATGTAACTTTTTGGGAGACCTGACCAAATTCACATAGAAATAGGAGTTACAGATATGTCATTCTCATTGAAAGCATGTCTAAGAAGTGGTAGCTCTGTTTTAAGTGCGCTATTTCTATGCTTCATGTCTTTTATTTTCGGTTTTGTACACCAGTTTCAAACAGCTGAAAATACAATATTGTCGGTTATGGAAAATATTTCACAGCTGTTTAGATGGTACAATGATTCTCTACACTTTACTTGCTTGTTTTGTCACAAACTGAAATTAGGCCAACTATTAGAATTTTAGCAACCAGGAAATGGCTTGAGCAATTTCTGCATACTGCATCTTTCAATGGTTTCAAACCCCACAAGTTAATAATTTTGCCCAAATCAAAGTTGGGTACAAAAGACAAGATGAGCTACTGTAGTGGGCTGTGTGAATTAATTTACTTAAGTCTGTACCAACTTGTGTGTGTGTGTACACAGTACAATGGATGTAATACAAGTAAGTATCCCATCTGTTCATTGTCTGGGTCCCTAATCATGCTCACAGTGGACTGGTAGCACGCAGCAGAGCCAACCAGGCAGTGCATAGCAGGGGTCTTGTAGGAACTTAGCAGGGGGCCTGTAAACTCTGATTAATACCCATCATCTGCCTCCTATTTGTCTCAAATATAGCTCTCTGCCAGAGAAGAGCTGCGCCTCTTGTGTTGGTTTCCCTGGTATCAAAACCATGTTTAAATGACAAATTCAGGCCCTTGTGGTTTCTAGTTAAGCTTTATTTGATTTGAGTTTGTATGAATAAGTTTGTATGAATCATCTTTCTAACTTGGAACAAAGACTCCTTTTATTTTAGTCTGTTGGTATTCATGGTGTCCCTATTTGTGCCTGTATGTACTTGATCTGGTTGCATAATGAGAAATGTAACATTGCATGTAATATAATTTTCTCTCCCACTGAAGCATGTGCCATCTCAGGAGTGTGGATGTGTGTCACTGTCAACCCCTTAAACATCGCAGCTGGAGTATGGATGGTGTAAGTTTCAGTTTTCCACAATATGATCCTTACGTGTGTGCCTTTTGTGTGTTTGCTCGTGTGTGTAAAAAATATTCACCAGCGCTGTGTTAACGTCCTCCTGTTTCAAGGTTGAATGCCTTTGTGTTGTTCCTGTGTGAAGTCCCATTCTGCTGCCAGTTCATTGAGTTTGCGAATGCAGTGGCGGCTAGAGCGGACAAATTCAAGCCATGGCAGAAAGCCTTCTTCTATTGTGGGTAAGAACTGGACTGAGACCTGCTGGCTTCACAGGTCTCACCTGTCCATTTGTCTTGGCCTAGAATTTAAATGAGCCTTTAACCAGTTGATAAACCCACTGCCGGTTTAATGTGATTCAGTGTTTCCCATACTCCTTCCTTGGGACCCTTAAGGGGTGCACATTTAGTTTTTTGTCCTAGCACTACACAATTGATTAAAATGAACCTTGATGATTATTTCAATCAGATGTGTAGTTCTAGGGCAAGACCCCCCCCCTCGGGGTCCAAGGGACCGAGTTTGGGAAACACTTATTTTTTAGTATGGCACTTTTTCCTATATCACAGTTGAAAAACACACTTCATATTCTATGTAATCAATCCCTGTTTCTCTTATTTCCAGGATGGCACTGTTTCCCATATTTCTGAGCTTCTCCATCACCACGTTGTTTGGGAATGCCATTGCCTTTGCTACAGGTGTCCTCTATGGTCTCGCCTCCCTGGGCAAAAAGTATGACTTTTCTATTTATACTTTTAGTGATAAGATTTTGGTTTGAATGTACTGTGTGTGTACATAGTGTATGTATTTTAGATGTCATTTTTTTTTCTCACTTTTTCCCATTTCAGTTCAAATTTCTCAATCAACATTTAGATTTTCAGGTGTTATTAATCAGTAACAAGATTCATTAAATGTAAAATAATGTAACGTCTTGTAACAGGAGACTGCTTTGTTCATACCCCTTATAAACTTGAGTGACAAAAAGTAACCCTGTGATCTCACATTCAACATCACCCTGTTTTCTTGGAAAATCTGACCATAATTCTATCCCGATTACTGCTTACAAGCAAAAACTAAAGCAGGATGTACCAGTGATGTGGATGCTGGGCTGTTTTGCTAGCACAGACTGGAATATGTTTTGGGATTCATCCAATGGCACTGAGGAGTATACCACTTCACCGGCTTTATCAATAAGTTCATCGACTTCGTCCCCATAGTGACCGTACATACATATCCAAACCAGAAGCCATAGATTACAGGCAACATCCACACCGAGCTATAGGCTGCCACTTTCAAGGAGCGGGACACTAATCACTACGCTTATAAGAAATTCCGCTATGCCCTCAGATGAACCATCAGTCAAAGCTTCAATACAGGATTAACATTAAGTCCTACTACACCGGCTCTGACGCTTGTTGGATGTGGCTGGGCTTGCAAAATATTACGGACTTCAGCTGCAAGCTGCCCAGTGACGCGAGCCTACCAAATGGGCTAAATGCCTTTTATTCTCACTTTGAGGCAAGCAACAATGAAGCATGCATGAGAGCACCAGCTGTTCCGGACGACTCTGTGATCACGCTCTCCGTAGCCAATGTGAGCAAGACCTTTAATAAACAGGTCAACATTCACAAAGGCCACAGAGCCAGATGGATTACCAGGACGTGTACTCTGAGCATACGCTGACCAACTGGCAAGTGTTTTCACTGATATTTTCAACCTCTCCCAGACAGTCTGTAATACCTACATGTTCAAATGTATTTATATAGCCCTTCTTACATCAGCTGCTATATCAAAGTGCTGCACAGAAACCCAGCCTAAAACCCCAAATAGCAAGCAATGCAGGTGTAGAAGCACAGTGGCTAGGAAAAATTCCCAAGTAGACCATCATAGTCCCTGTTCCCAAGAAAGCAAAGGTAACCTACCTAAATGACTACCGCTGCGTAGCACTCAAGTCGGTAGCCATGAAGTGCTTTGAAAGGCTGGTCATTGCTCACATCAACACCATTATCCCAGAAACCCTAGACCCACTCCAATTCGCATACTGACCCAACAGATCCACAGAGGACGCAATCGCACTCTACACTGTCCTTTCCCACATGGAAAAAAGGAACACCTATGTGAGAATGCTGTTCATTGACTACAGCTCAGCGTTCAACACCATATTGCCCTCAAAGCTCAATCACTAATCTAAGGACCTTGGGACTAAACACCTCCCTCTTCAACTGGATCCTGGACTTCCTGACGGGCTGCAGCCAGGTGGTAAGGATAGGCAACAACACATCTGCCATGCTGATCCTCAACACAGGGCCCCCTCAGGGGTGGGTGCTCAGTCCCCTCCTGTACTCCCTGTTCACCCACAACTGCGTGGCCAAGCATGACTCCAACACCATCATTAGGTTTGCTGATGACATAACGGAGGTAGACCTGATTACCGACAACGATAAAGACAGCCTATAGGGAGGAGGTCAGAGACCTGGCTGTGGTGCCAGGACATCAACCTCTCCCTAAACGTGAGCAAGACACAGAAGATGATCATGGACTACAGAAAAAGGAGGGCCGACCACACCGCAATTCACATCGACAGAGCGGGTCGAGAGTTCAATTCCACACCACCAACAAACTATCATGGTCCAAACACACCAAGAAAGACGTGAAGAGGACACGACAATGCCGTTTCCGCCTCAAGAAGCTGAAAGATTTGGCATGGGTCCCCAGATCCTCAAAAAGTTTTACAGCTGCACTGACCGGTTGCATCGCCTGGTATGGCAACTGCTCGGCATCCGACCGTAAGGCGCTACAGAGGGTAGTGTGTACAGCCCAGTACATCACTGAGGCCAAGTTTCCTACCATCCAGGACCTATATACTAGGCAAAAAATCGGCAAAGACTCCAAACACCGAAGTCATAGACTGTTCTCTCTGCTACCGCACGGCCAGCGGTACCGGAGCCCCAAGTCTAGTTCCAAAAGGATCCTTAACATCTTCTATCCCCAAGCCATAAGACTGCTGAACAATTAATCAAATGGCCACCCGGACTATTTACATTGACACCACCCTCTTTGTTTTTACACTGCTGTTACATCTATGCAGTCAATTTTCCTCTACCTACATGTTCAAATTACCTTGACTAACCTGTACCCCAGCACATTAATCCAGTACCCCCTTCATTATTATTTAACATTTTTTACTAAAGTTTATTTAGTAAATATTTTCTGCATTGTTGGTTAAGGGCTTGTAAGTAAGCATTTCATGGTATATTCGGGCACATGTGACAAATAAGATTTAACTTGTCATGCTTTCTTCCCTGCTTCTCTCTCTCCTCCCTCTTTCAGGGGCGATGCAGTGAGTTACGCCAGGCTGAATCACGAGAAACAGGGGGATGAGGAGAAGATGACCGGGACGACTGACGGGTCAATATAGTGAGATGGCTATCCCATCATCCCTTTATCTGTTCCCAGAGGAACAACACTATCCTTAACCAAGGGACAATGATGTCATCCCTGCTACTCTCCTCCCTCTCAGTTACTGAGTTTATTTATTTACCTAAATGGCTGCATCTTTGATGTCTTACTTGGTGTAATTTTTCCATATATATTTAATGTTGTTTGGTCCTTAGTGTGAATTTAGTTTTCCATGACATTTTAACATAAAGGTTTAGCTGCTGTGCTGTTTTTGTTTTCCTGGTTAGTGGGGTTACCCTTTTTGGCAAGTAGGAAAAGTTATGTACCCTCTTAGCCAATCCGCCTTTCAAGAAACCTGGGCGATAGTGAATGTGAAAGCTTTATTTTTGTGAAGTCATTTCCCCAAATCATGTTATTCTCATTGCGCCGCAGGAAATTCATCCATTGAGAGTTATCCCAAACGTATATCCATTCCATCCAGTAAAACCCAAAGATAAGAAGTCCTCTTTTTGTTTAATATCCGTTACTTGCGATATACAATGGATGTTTAGGTTTAATGTACCTACAGAGGACCTCGGACACGGAACTATGATGTAACCGTGAATCACAACAGCTTTCAGTGCATGTATAAAAATAGCTACTTTCTCAGCATTCTAAAAATGTGCATCTAATCAAACAGCTGCATGTTGCGTGTGTCTTGAGAAAACCAGATTAAGAATGTGAGTTGAATAGCTATGCTGCTTTAGCACCTCTTAACCTTTCAAATGCTATTGGTGTTCTCTTCTAGAACCTGATTGATCTATGCCACCTCAGAATGTTTGATCTGCCCCATAGAAGCATGCTTTAAAGGACTGATGAGGGAATGTGTCTTGATTCAGGGACTATTTTGTGTGTAACACACAGAGCCATGATTTGCCTTTGTCCCTCAGTCAGGTGAAATATACACTTATGTCCAACCTCTGATCACAGGTACTAATGTGTTGTTCAGCAACATGCTACCGTTGGGATTATTTCCCACTTTAGCTCTGGATTGGAAATAATTTAGTTACTCATTGAAATGGTCACCCATAACCAGTTCTCAGGTAGGCCTATTTTGTTTCCTAGATACTGGATAATTAGCTAACATGCTATTGCAGGTCACTTTAACCAATGCAAAAGGTACTATCCACATGAACCAGCTTTTGTAAAAAAAAACACTGAAGGAACACCAGCGATAATCTCACTAAGGCATACAATATAAACTACTATTTAGGCTTAAGTTCATTAATATGCAACATAAGCATGTTAGCAGCTGTCTAATGTAGCTTCACTGTTACCTTCCCTGACACAGAAAGCAACTGGGGAAGAGCTAGAAATTGGGTTGACTACATGTTTCATGCATTAAACCAGAGGTCTCTATTGCCCATATACAGGAGGGACACTAATCCTTAGTTCTTCATGCCTACACAGCACAGCTACACTATTGTTATGGAACAATGGGCTCAAAAGGGAAGCGTTAATCTTAAACGTCAACAGGTTGCCCGTGCAGTAGAAATGATAACTGACCTGTAGTTTGCTGTAAGGAGTGTGTGCATATGCTTCTGTGTATTGATGTTGAATTTGGTTTGTCGCTTATTTATGTCACAATGAACTGGAACTTCAAAGGAGGCCACAAACTCAGTTGCTTATTATATGGTATTGTTCTCTCCCCATCTGACAAAAAAATAAAAACATTCTGCCTTTTAAAACAATGCCTGTCTTTTCCCAGTTATTACATGATCCATGCACATAAGTGTAAAAACACTACATACTGCATGTGATTAAAGATATCAAACTTTTAATGTTAAAACCCACAAATGCAACAGCTTCTCTAAACCTAACCTGTGGACGTTAGATAAGAGATTACATTTTAAAACACTGAAGAGGATGTACCAGACAATGAATGAAAGATCGATGCATTGTTGAAGGAGCACTAGGATATTTGAGTGATTTGGGCTGAGTGGGATTTGAATAAAGTCCATATCCATTTGAACAAACTTCTTTGTGCAATCCTTATGGGTCACCAAACGATCCACTTCCCAAAGACACTTATTAATTCAGTCAAGCCACCTGTTCTGTGCCCCCTAGTATATGGTTAGTCCACAGTCCCATAACAGAATGATGCAGTTAAGACTTCAGAACCAGTCAGGTTCATTTGAGTTTTGCTGATTTGGGCTTCCTTGGTTCTTTGGTCTTCTTGATTAAGTCTGGGTTGTTATGACTAGCCTTGATCTCTGCTTCCCAATTCTTCTTCGCCATCGTGTACAATCTCATAGTCGCCTGGGCGTCTTGGACCTGCAAAACATTCTCAGACATTGGCTATGGTTCACAGAGGACTACTGTATAATTGTGATTTAAAAAATGTTTAAAAATGTTGATAAAAAGCTGATTTACGGATGAATGTTCTCCCTGCTGTACTTTGACGTTAAGTATCTCTCTACACAGGAGTTTCAGAGAGGGCCGACCACTCTGAAAAGAAAATTACACTGTTCATACCTTCCTCTTATAGTGTTATTATAACCCATTCTGTCACACATAATACCTGCCCCCCCAAAAAAAAACAGTCTTTACCTTCACAATTTTCTTGAAAGGTTTATACTTCTGTGTGTCTCTGATTCTCTTTTTTGGGTGATCCAAGAGCAAAATCTGAAAGATTTCAGTATGGAAAGTTTATGTAAATGTTGACAATGATCTCAAGTCAAGTCAGGTTTTAGTTAGATCATAGAAGTGTACCTTGAGGTCATTGTGAATGGCGTGTCCCACTAGCGTTCTCCCCTGGAGGATCTCAGCCACCTCTGTCTGTACAGTCTTTACATTCTCACCTGCAGCATATAACAGCATTGATGACACAAAAGTCACATTTGAAAACAATGCGCAGAAAATCTAGTTCAATGTTTCCAAAGCCGTCATAAGAACATTAATATAGTGTTAAGAGGTCTGAGGTTGGCTCATGCTGGGCACCGTTTTTGATGTTCTCCGGCCGGATGCCGCTAACAGCTGTCCTGTAGTCTGTCACCTTCTCTGTGGGCTTGACGTGTTTGTCGTAGATGCACTTCCCAAACTGGTTGACAAGGGAGACCCGGGCTACAATGCTGTCCTCTCCATCTGGCCCCACACCCACCATCTCACAGTCCATAGCTACCGCCTTGGTAAGGCTGACAGGTGCCATGATGAACAGGGAGAGAAAAAGGCTTGGTCACACCAGAAAAATCATTTCATTCAAGTGACTGAAGACAGCCAACAACATTCTGCTCTGTACTTTATGGTGAAGTAAGCTCAGGGCCCATATCCACAAAATGTCTCAGAGTAGGACTGCTAATCCAGGATCTGGCCATATAGTCTGTTATAGAAAGCGCTACTTTTCCAACTCAGCTGCTACCGTCATAGAGCACATGCAGATATACACCTTACGATTAGGAGCTGCTGATGTCCTCTATCTTACCCCTCGAACCCCCTGTCCTTGACCAGCGCCTTCTCTGTGGTCTGGGCATCTGTCTTCCGAATGCCTTGCATCTTCCTCATGATATCCGCTGCCTCTGTCCCCACTGTGGCCTCAATGTCGTCAGGGTCCACGTCATCAAACCACATGTCCGATCTAGTAGAGGACAGATTACATGCATTAACCCCCACACACATTAACCAACACTGAGGTGCCAGTGGAAATAATGTGACAATTTGACCTTAGGTTTGGATGCAAGTTTGACAACTGACTATTGAAGTGACTGAACACGCGGACACAAACCGTGCACATGCCTTTCACTACAGTGAGGTTGTTGAAGTCAAAATCTCAAAAGTTATATATACACACACACCTGTCAGATGTTTTGCTTATGAGCGATATTGGTAACACTGGATGGACTTACTCAGTGGGTTTCTTTTCCTCCACTTCCTCTATTTTCTTCTTCTTCATCTGTGTGTTACCCTCCACCTGGGCATTGTTCGGTTTCTTCTTCTTGGCGTTAGGCTGTTCTGTCCCCGATGTTCCTGGACCTTTCCCATTCACCTGGGATTTATTGGGAACGGCACTGTCCTTCCCTACTTTCCTACTGTACACCTGCATGGGCTTGGCATCATTCACTGTCTTTGATAAGTATTTAGCAGACTTCTTATCCTCCACCACCTCGTCCTTCTTTGAAATGTCTTTAGTGGGTTTCTTAGGGACTTCCTTCTTTGAGTTCCGCTGAACTGGTTTATTTTTTACTGGCAGGGGTTTGGATTTTAACACCTGCAAGTAGAGAGTGAGCGAGCTTTAATAGCATCACAACATCCCATTTTAGACAGTAATGACATTGCACCAATGCCTTCAGGTCTGTAATCATCTATCCCAAAAAATATTTATCACAACATTTCTTGACTTAGCCAAGTCCTTACCTCTAGTAACGTTTTCCAGTTGGCTGAAAACTGTTCGGCATCTTTCGGGGGAAGCAATGCATTGGTTTTACCTTGATCTTTAGCCACTGGTTGTTTCTTGGTGTGTTCAAAAAACTTTTTCTTTACAAGTTTATTTTTCTTTTGGTCCTGGCTGGATTCTGGCGTTTTAGAAGAAGCAGCAGAGTCCGTTTTCTCTGGCTTGACTTTAGACATATCTCGAGGACTATGAGCTTTGATTTAGAAAATATGTCTGTCAATTCTCCTCTTCAAATTTTTTTTGAGTTAGGCAAGCTAACGTTAGCTGCTAAAGACACGTTGCAGTGTAATGGCAGCCTGAACATTCATTATAACTTTAGGTCTTCACGTCTCATTCTAAAAAGTGAACATTGCTAAGCGACTAGCCTTTGACTTAATATGTGACAGCCGACTATACTTCAAACGTCCTGTTGTTCAGTAAATTGGCTTCTTGGATGACGTTAGCTTGCTAGCTAGTTTTGCTAACATGTGATCAAGCATTAGTTAGTAAATTAGCTGGCTAATTACATTTGCTAAAGCAATGATTTGACGGTTTGAACCGCAATAGTTCACCTCTACAAATACCTTAATGAATACTTACAAACTCGCCATACTCGTTATGCTTTACAAACAGATATCTACACATGTTTTTTCGTACGTCGTGCTGAAATGTGTACTTCTGCAATGTGTCACAAATGTGAATGTCCGACAGGAAACGAGGGTTGGTCTTGGTTCCTAGAAATATTTTCTTTCTTCGTTTCTTCTATGCTATCATGGCGGTCCGCAAACAATTGCATGCCGCCACCTACTGTGCTGGAATGTACGTACGATCAATCACGATCTGCTCAATTCAGCACTACCATGAAAAAAAATTCTAAACCAAATAAATCCCTGACTTCTACCACACCCTCCACAAACATATTAAACTTGATCTATATCATGCTGAAACACTCCACCCTTAGGATTGTTCTGCATGTCAACAACCATTTCAATCTGTTACCCCCAATATCTATTTTGCTGTCTCCGCAATAACCTTCAACCTGGCATTTCTGCTTTCCACATCCCGAGTCATATTGATAACCTTACCAATAAAATCTATGAAGACAATTTCATTCATTATCAAAGTGTCCTTTGACACAGCACATTCATGAGCACAAGATTTCTGAACAGGCCTCAAAACCATGCCAAGACCATCAGAAGCACCAGCCCTGACATTAGGTCCACTTACTACAGGTACATCCATGTAAGCTCCATCAGTCCGCACTGTAGTTCTACCAAACTGTTTTACGGCCTCTGCATACGATACATCATGACTGATCCTATATCTCTGAGCCTCTCGAGCCTCTCTGTACCTGGCATCCACCAAATGCTGCACTGTGTTCTCCCCCACAATTACAGCACTTAACCTTCACATTGCTTCGCCGTAATCATGTGCCCCTCCACACTTGGCACATGTTTTCTTTCCTTTACACTGAGAAGCAACATGTCACATTCTTTGTAATTTAAAACACTGCAGTGCATATGGGACAAGTTCTCTAACATTGAAACTAAGGAATCCTACCTGTACGTTTCCCGGCAAGACTTTCTCAAACCTCAGCATCACTGACATCACAGAAACTTTCACTTCTTTGACCCTCTTTCCTACTGATCAACCTTTTGGGCTCAATCTCTCTGCCTCCCTTCACATTTTCTTTCATATCATCTGTGGACATAGATATTGGGACCCCAGTGATGACTCCCCTCAATCGAGCATAAGCACCAGGGACATGGCTTCTCTTGCGGGGCCAGGCTACCACACAATATTAACAATCTACCATTTCCATTAACCGAGCTAATTTCACTTCACCTACCTATTTCTCTACGGCATTAGTTAGTTGGATAGGGTGTAAGTGAGGCCCTGTGGTCTCATCAAACACTATCACCAACCACTTCCGGGTTGGAGCGAGCGGTCGCATCCGCATTTCGCATTTCGCTCCGCAGGTAGTATAACTTTTTCATTACATTTCATTACATTTCATTATAGTACAACGGTTTGATTTGTCTAATCTTAGCAATTTCTTCTTAGCTAGCTACATAGCCGTCTTTGTATCAAAGATAATTGCGTAATTATCGTATTTCGTCTTCCTAACGTAGTCTTCACTGCTCTGCCCAGCAGCTAGCCAGCGAGCAAACGTCCACCGATTAGCAGCACTGTAGAAACTATTACACTCAACTGAACGACTTGATTAGTGTAGTGTTAGCTAGCTACATAGCTGTCTTTGCTGTCTTCGTATCCAAGATAATTGTGTAGTCTTAGAGTGATTATCTTAATTTACCGAGGTTAGCTAGCCAGCTATTTGTCGTCCTTAACGTAGGAGACACTGCTAGCTAGCCAACAGCTAGCCAACGTCTTCCGAATAGAACTCAACAACCCGGTCGCATTCCGCTTCGCTCCACAGGTAGTATCACATTTTCATTTAATTTCATTACAGTACAACGGATTGATTTGTTTGATCGTAGCTAGCTACATAGCTAGCTACATAGCCGTCTTTGTATCAAAGATAATTGTGTAGTCTAGAGCGATTTTCTAGGTTAGCTAGCCAGCTATTGTCGTTCTTTTAACGCAACGTAACGTAATCAACACTGCTAGTTAGCCAGCTAGCCCCCGAATAGCAGCACTGTAGAAACTATTACACTCAACGGAACGACTTGATTAGTGTAGTGTCAACAACGCAGCCACTGCCAGCTAGCCTACAAAGTCAACAACGCAGCCACTGCCAGCTAGCCTACTTCAGCAGTACTGTATCATTTTAATCATTTTAGTCAATAAGATTCTTGCTACGTAAGCTTAACTTTCTGAACATTCGAGACGTGTAGTCCACTTGTCATTCCAATCTCCTTTGCATTAGCGTAGCCTCTTCTGTAGCCTGTCAACTATGTGTCTGTCTATCCCTGTTCTCTCCTCTCTGCACAGACCATACAAACGCTCCACACCGCGTGGCCGCGGGCACCCTAATCTGGTGGTCCCAGCGAGCACGACCCACGTGGAGTTCCAGGTCTCCGGTAGCCTCTGGAACTGCCGATCTGCGGCCAACAAGGCAGAGTTCATCTCAGCCTATGCCTCCCTCCAGTCCCTCGACTTCTTGGCACTGACGGAAACATGGATCACCACAGATAACACTGCCACTCCTACTGCTCTCTCTTCATCCGCCCACGTGTTCTCGCACACCCCGAGAGCTTCTGGTCAGCGGGGTGGTGGCACCGGGATCCTCATCTCTCCCAAGTGGTCATTCTCTCTTTCTCCCCTTACCCATCTGTCTATCGCCTCCTTTGAATTCCATGCTGTCACAGTTACCAGCCCTTTCAAGCTTAACATCCTTATCATTTATCGCCCTCCAGGTTCCCTCGGAGAGTTCATCAATGAGCTTGATGCCTTGATAAGCTCCTTTCCTGAGGACGGCTCACCTCTCACAGTTCTGGGCGACTTTAACCTCCCCACGTCTACCTTTGACTCATTCCTCTCTGCCTCCTTCTTTCCACTCCTCTCCTCTTTTGACCTCACCCTCTCACCTTCCCCCCCTACTCACAAGGCAGGCAATACGCTCGACCTCATCTTTACTAGATGCTGCTCTTCCACTAACCTCATTGCAACTCCCCTCCAAGTCTCCGACCACTACCTTGTATCCTTTTCCCTCTCGCTCTCATCCAACACTTCCCACACTGCCCCTACTCGGATGGTATCGCGCCGTCCCAACCTTCGCTCTCTCTCCCCCGCTACTCTCTCCTCTTCCATCCTATCATCTCTTCCCTCTGCTCAAACCTTCTCCAACCTATCTCCTGATTCTGCCTCCTCAATCCTCCTCTCCTCCCTTTCTGCATCCTTTGACTCTCTATGCCCCCTATCCTCCAGGCCGGCTCGGTCCTCCCCTCCCGCTCCGTGGCTCGATGACTCATTGCGAGGTCACAGAACAGGGCTCCGGGCAGCCGAGCGGAAATGGAGGAAAACTCGCCTCCCTGCGGACCTGGCATCCTTTCGCTCCCTCCTCTCTACATTTTCCTCTTCTGTCTCTGCTGCTAAAGCCACTTTCTACCACTCTAAATTCCAAGCTTCTGCCTCTAACCCTAGGAAGCTCTTTGCCACCTTCTCCTCCCTCCTGAATCCTCCTCCCCCTCCCCCCCCTCCTCCCTCTCTGCAGATGACTTTGTCAACCATTTTGAAAAGAAGGTCGACGACATCCGATCCTCGTTTGCTAAGTCAAACGACACCGCTGGTTCTGCTCACACTGCCCTACCCTGTGCTCTGACCTCTTTCTCCCCTCTCTCTCCAGATGAAATCTCGCATCTTGTGACGGCCGGCCGCCCAAAAACCTGCCCGCTTGACCCTATCCCCTCCTCTCTTCTCCAGACCATTTCCGGAGACCTTCTCCCTTACCTCACCTCGCTCATCAACTCATCCCTGACCGCTGGCTACGTCCCTTCCGTCTTCAAGAGAGCGAGAGTTGCACCCCTTCTGAAAAAACCTACACTCGATCCCTCCGATGTCAACAACTACAGACCAGTATCCCTTCTTTCTTTTCTCTCCAAAACTCTTGAACGTGCCGTCCTTGGCCAGCTCTCCCGCTATCTCTCTCAGAATGACCTTCTTGATCCAAATCAGTCAGGTTTCAAGACTAGTCATTCAACTGAGACTGCTCTTCTCTGTATCACGGAGGCGCTCCGCACCGCTAAAGCTAACTCTCTCTCCTCTGCTCTCATCCTTCTAGACCTATCGGCTGCCTTCGATACTGTGAACCATCAGATCCTCCTCTCCACCCTCTCCGAGTTGGGCATCTCCGGCGCGGCCCACGCTTGGATTGCGTCCTACCTGACAGGTCGCTCCTACCAGGTGGCGTGGCGAGAATCTGTCTCCTCACCACGCGCTCTCACCACTGGTGTCCCCCAGGGCTCTGTTCTAGGCCCTCTCCTACTCTCGCTATACACCAAGTCACTTGGCTCTGTCATAACCTCACATGGTCTCTCCTATCATTGCTATGCAGACGACACACAATTAATCTTCTCCTTTCCCCCTTCTGATGACCAGGTGGCGAATCGCATCTCTGCATGTCTGGCAGACATATCAGTGTGGATGACGGATCACCACCTCAAGCTGAACCTCGGCAAGACGGAGCTGCTCTTCCTCCCGGGGAAGGACTACCCGTTCCATGATCTCGCCATCACGGTTGACAACTCCATTGTGTCCTCCTCCCAGAGCGCTAAGAACCTTGGCGTGATCCTGGACAACACCCTGTCGTTCTCAACTAACATCAAGGCGGTGGCCCGTTCCTGTAGGTTCATGCTCTACAACATCCGCAGATGGTCCGCAGACACAGGAAGCGCCGCAGGTCCTAATCCAGGCACTTGTCATCTCCCGTCTGGATTACTGCAACTCGCTGTTGGCTGGGCTCCCTGCCTGTGCCATTAACCTGTTAGAACTCTAGGGGCAGTATTTCATTTTTGGATAAAAAGACGTGCCCGTTTTTAGCGCGATATTTTGTCACGAAAAGATGCTCGACTATGCTTGGAATTGATAGTTTTGGAAAGAAGACACTCTGACGTTTCCAGAACTGCAAAGATTTTCACTGTGAGTGCCATAGAACAATATCTACAGGCAAAACCAAGATGTTTGAGTGACCAGGAAATCAACAGGATTTCTGAAGGCACGTTTTCCATGATCTCCTTATATGGCTGTGAATGCCACAGGAATGAACGGACACTTCCTATCGTTTCCCCAGGTGTCTGCAGCATTGTGACGTATTTGTAGGCATATCATTGGAAGATTGGCCATAAGAGCCTACAATTACCAAGTGTCCCGCATGGTGTCTGCGTGGAAATTGGTGCGCAAAAGTCAGGTCCCAGTATTTTTCCATCCGAATCAGAGAAGAATGCACGCTTCTAGGACTGGCATTTCAATGAAGAGATATATGACAAAACACCTTGAGGATTGATTCAAACAACGTTTTCCATGTTTCAGTCGATATTATGGAGTTAATTCGGAAAAAGTTTGACGTTTAGGTGACTGAATTTTCGGTTAGTTTCGGTAGCCAAATGCATAGTAACAAACGGAACGTTGTGTCCTACACAAGCATCTTTCAGGAAAAACTGGACATCTGCTATGTAACTGAGAGTCTCCTCATTGAAACATCTGAAGTTCTTCAAAGGTAAATTATTTTATTTGATCCCTTTGCTGGTTTTTGTGAATGTTGCGTGCTAAATGCTAACGCTAAATGCTACGCTAGCTATCACCACTCTTACACAAATTATTGATTTTCTCTGGTTCTAAAGCATATTTTGAAAATCTGAGACGACAGGATTGTTAAGAAAAGGATAAGCTTGAGGACAGGCATATTTATTTCATTTATTTTGCAATTTTCAGAAATCGCTAATGTTGCGTTATGGTAATGAGCTTGAGGCTGTAGTCACAATCCCGGATCCGGGATGGGGCGGCCTAACAGGTTAAACCCCTACAACTCATCCAGAACGCCGCAGCCCGTCTGGTGTTCAACCTTCCCAAGTTCTCTCACGTCACCCCGCTCCTCCGCTCTCTCCAATGGCTTCCAGTTGAAGCTCGCATCCGCTACAAGACCATGGTGCTTGCCTACGGAGCTGCGAGGGGAACGGCACCTCAGTACCTCCAGGCTCTGATCAGGCCCTACACCCAAACAAGGGCACTGCGTTCATCCACCTCTGGCCTGCTCGCCTCCCTACCACTGAGGAAGTACAGTTCCCGCTCAGCCCAGTCAAACTGTTCGCTGCTCTGGCCCCCCAATGGTGGAACAAACTCCCTCACGACGCCAGGACAGCGGAGTCAATCACCACCTTCCGGAGACACCTGAAACCCCACCTCTTTAAGGAATACCTAGGATAGGATAAGTAATCCTTCTCACCCCCACCCCCCTTTTAAGATTTAGATGCACTATTGTAAAGTGACTGTTCCACTGGATGTCATAAGGTGAATGCACCAATTTGTAAGTCGCTCTGGATAAGAGCGTCTGCTAAATGACTTAAATGTAAATGTAATGTAATCACCACTTTCCACTCCAACGTGTAAGTAATTTTGCTTCCTACCTTGGCCCTCTTCATGCTTTCTTTACTAGATGCTCCACTGCTTTCTGTATCATGATCTCTCATTTTCCTATCTTTCCACTACCGACCATTCCGGTCCTTGTCCCTAATCCTCCTGGTCCAAATCATCACACCCGACACCAATATTGTTTGCGTTCCAGCACAGCTGTTGCTTCACCAACTTTTTCTCAATTTCCTCCATTTCATCCGCACTACTCACCACCATTTCCCATTCCCCGAACTATGGATCAAATCTACACCGTGCTTAGACAATGCATACAGCAAGTCCGCTTCTTCAGTGGGGTTTATCGGCGATTGGGATCCAACATTATGGTGCATTACCACCACCTACTGTACTGGAGTGTGGGCCAGAGACAGGGAGAAACTAAATCATACCTGCCATCCCTGTTTCTCTTAAAAGATATAACAAACTATTTGAGACTATATCTAATGACGTTCTACTCAATATATTCTTTAAACTAATTCCCTGTATCCCCTTCTCCCACATATTATTAGCCTCTCTCTTTGCCTCTGATACTGCCCACACTAGCAATACATGCTCCACGGTCTCTGTTTCCTGGCAACAATCACACTTTCCCCTTGGATGCTTTCTGATCACATTTAAGGTCTTATTCAACTGGCTGTGTCCCAGCCTTAATCTTATGTAAATACCATCCTTTCTTCTGTCCCTTCCTGCCATCCTCCCCTCCCCGACTTTCCTCTGTACTTGAAAAAAAATCCTGCCCTCCACTGCTCCTGCCATCTCTGCACCATCACTGTCCATATCAGGATTTTTATATCTTCCTTGCTCATTGAAACTAAAGCCTCAACATCCCCACTACTAAGTGCTTGTTTAGCCAGTAGATCAACTGCCTCGTTCCCCTCCACCCCATACGGGGTGGGGACCCAAGAAAATCTTATCTGTATACAAATTTGACTAATCCTACAATAGGTTTGTCGCACCTCATAAAGCAGGTGTTGTCTGCTACATGAGCTAAAGGACTGGAGACTCATCAACACTGCACATGAATCAGAGCAAATAACTACTCTGTGTGTCTTGACTTCCTCCACCCACTGCAAGGCCAACAGTATGGCCATCCGCTCCACCATATATACAGTCAGATGATCTGTAATACGTTTCCTGACTGCCACCCCACATTACTGCACGACAAATGCTGACCCAGTACGTCCTGTCATTGGATCTTTTGAACCATCTGTGTAAATGGCCACAAAATCCTGATACACAGTATCCAGACTTCTCTTAAACAAATCAGATGGATCAACACCCTCCCTATCTTTCTGTAGTCTCTCCAAACGCTTCTAGATTAACTACTGGAGGCGGGAGTAGCCACGGTGCATTTACAGGAATAGCTACTGTTGGACTAAAATCCCTTCAATACAGTCCCATCTCCTTCGACCTGGGTATTACCCACCCACCCAAAGCTTGTGTTCTGTTTTCGCTCACGTTCCCAGCATGCCTGTAAAATCCCTTTTGCAGAATGAGACACCCCATGTCCCTGTAGGTTGTCCCAATAATTAATTGCCAGCTGCTGTCTCCTTATCTGCAATCCCCCATCTCCACCTGTAGTGCAGCCACTGGGGAGAGCCGAAATGCCCCACTACATATTCCTTGCCCCTGTATGACATTTAGCCTTTCAAATGAGGCCAGGGCTAACGAACCATACGCTATACTGACATAGTCTATTACAGATCGAATCAATGCAGCATACATGGTCCTCATTGAGGAACGCCCAGCTCCCCACTCCTTCCTCGTCAGACAGCGCATCACATTTAGCACCTTTTTACACTTTCCCACCCCTCTCTCTGCCCAGGTCAGTCTACTGTAAAAGTATACCCCAAGGAACCTGAAGGCCCCCACACTCTCCAAGTTTCTCTCATATAACATCAAGCATACCTCATCTCCCACCTTCCTCCTGGTAAAGAACACTGAGTTTTCTCTACAGAGAACCTGAATCCCCACATTAATGCCCACCGCTCTACCTCATCAATTGCTTCCTGTACCTTTGTTACGTTCCCCAGTTTATGTGTTGTAGTTTGTATGTTTGCATGTGTTTATTTCAGGAAATGGCTTCCTGAAATCCCTCAAGCAGCTGATTGGTCGACTCCAGGGCTAATTGGAGAGCTGACCCCGCCCCCTCGTCAAGACAGCTGTCTCCAATTACCCATTCAATCTGAAGCTATATAAAAGCCAGTGTTCTGTTCAGGAGAGGTAGATTTTGCTGGGAGTTCATTGCTGGGAGTTCATTGCTGGGAGTTGGTATGTTTTGTGAGTTTGTTGCTCAGATAGAGCTTATTTTATGTCCTTAGTTTGTTTGTGAAATTGTTTAATATTCTGTTTAATTTGTTCCCAGGGGGGAAGGGGAAGGCACCTAGGGAGTGCTTAGGCAAGAGGCCTGCGGGGCATACATATACCCGTAGCATATTCGCTGTCTAGGCACACTAGGTAAGACCTGGGTGGACCACCCCCTGTATTTTGGTTAGGGCACCAGGTGGTGCTAAATTAGGTAAGTAGTGGGTAGGCAGGTAAGATGGGGGCTTTGAGATGTACTTTCTTTGCTTTGGTTCTGTCCAGCCCCTTTTCCCTATATTACCGTGTAAAGGAATAAAGTCCTTGTAAACGGTACCACATTCTGTCTGTTGTCATTCTTACTCGCACCGACAGTCCATACCTTTTTCACTTCACAGAGTTTAGTTGTAGCAGGGTGTTGCGTTCCCTCTTCATAGAGGCGTGCGTAACAACCTTCCTGCCTATGTATGGCACATGTCTTCCCCTCTTCCACAAGGCCCCATCTGCAAATAATGACATCCCAACATCTGGCTGTACCTGAGAGTAAACATCATTTATCATGATTGAGAACAACAGAGGACTAATCACGCTCCCCTGTGGTGTACCATTATCCACCAGGTAGCTGCCTGATAGAGACTTCCACACCATCACCTGGATAGACCTTCCAAACAGGAAATCCTTTATCCAGTTGTACATTCTTTCTACTATCCCCATGACATCAAACTTGATTAACAACCCCTCCTTCCACATATACGCCTTCTCCACATCAAAGGCAGCTACAACAGTCTCCTTGTTCACCTGAGCCTTCCTGACCTCTGCTTCTAAGCAGAGCGCTGGGTCCATAGTTCCCCTTCCCTTCCTGAACCCACTCTGATGTGGCCATACTAGCCCCCTGCTCTCCAGGAAGTTAGCCTCTCTGTAATCATATGTTCCATAATCTTACATTCCATAGTCTTACATACATGTGATGTTAAAGCTATTGGCCAATCCTTCCCTGGCTTCCGGATTAGTACCACTACTTCCAGCTGCCTTATAGTTTCCCCTCCTTCCACACTGTGTTGTGCAACACCAAAACCTTATCCAGTGCCTCATCAATAAGATGGGCCAACATAATGTAGCACACCTCATCTTTCCCAGGTGAAGTTAACCCAGCCTTACCTATTGCCCTTTTCACCTCTGCCATGGTAAATGGTGCATTCAACGCATTATTTACATCCTCCCTCCTATCCAGCACTCCAGGATGTTCCTCCCTCTGCCCCTCTTGTCACGCCCTGGCCTTAGTATTCTGTGTTTTCGTTATTATTTTGGTTAGGCCAGGGTGTGACATGGGGATTTATGTGGTTTGTTTTGTCTGGGGTTGTTTGAAGTTATGGGATTGTGGTTAGAGTAGTTCTCTAGGTAAGTCTATGGTTGCCTAGAGTGGTTCTCAATCAGAGGCATGTGTTTATCGTTGTCTCTGATTGGGAACCATATTTAGGCAGCCATATTCTTTAGGTCTCTTGTGGGTGATTGTTCCTGTCTCTGTTTGCAACAGATAGGGCTGTTTTTTTTACATTTCTTGGTTTTGTTAGTCTATTCATGTATAGTTTCCTTATTAAAGAACCATGAATAAAAACCACGCTGCGTTTTGGTCCGCCTCTCCTTTGACACAAGAAAACCGTTACACCTCTGACACATTTGCAGAGCTATGCCTTGGACAAACGCTTTGGCCATCATTTCTGCCTTCTCCTCATCTGTTACTGCCACATCTTTCCCACTTGTCAACACTGGATAATCCCACTCCCCTCTGACCCCACTCATCCTCGTAATCATCCCCCACACTTCTCCCACAGGTGTCGCCCTTCCAATGGTGTCACAGAACCGACGCCAACATGGCCTCTTTGCCTGACAGATAGTTCTCCTCACCAGGGCCTGCTTACGCTGAATCAGATGTTGAAATCTATGCATCCTTTTCAGTACTCTAAATGCCCTGTTCCTACTCCTCACCATTGCCCCACACTCCTCTGTCCAGCATGGGACTGCTTTCCTCCTCGACATTAGCATAACATTTTTTTATACGACTAAATTACAAGGTAGCATACTCTGCTGACACTGACACACAGATCAATAAAATGACAGTGTGTGATCCATATAGTAACAAACCCAACCTCCATGCCCCAAATCCCCTCAACCTGCCTCTCTGAACAGAACTTCTGATCCCCAGCAATAACCACGATAACCACTGCCAGTAGGAGATGGCATAGAAAGGTTTTTCACAAAAATACTTTAACACCAGGGAGCAGTGTTGTCTTAATGATTCATCACATTCATCCTGTTTCAGAACAAAGCACCCAAATCACACTTCAACATACAAGACAATACATGTAGGTCTACATTTGAAATATTCTTTATGCATCAAATCCAATTGTATTGGTCACATACACATGGTAAGCAGATAATGCGAGTGTAGAGAAATGCTTGTGCTTCTAGTTCCGACAATGCAGTAATAACCAACGAGTAATCGAACCTAACAATTTCACAACAACTACCTTATACACACAAGTGTAAAGGGATGAAGAATATGTACATAAAGATATATTAATGAGTGATGGTACAGGACGGCATAGGCAAGATGCAGTAGATGGTATAGAGTGCACTATATACATATGAGATGAGTAATGTAGGGTATGTAAACATAAAGTGAAATTGTTTAAAGTGGCTAGTGATACATGTATTACATAACCTTTAGAACTTTGATAAAGGCCATAATATGACATGGCCCATTATTAATAGGATGATTTGTTATTAGCGTTACTCCATTTGAGTATCATGGTTAATTCATTCAAAACACGGACGGTTGAGGAGCAAATCGGTGGCAGTCACCGCAGTGTAAAAATACACATAATGTGATTATCAATTGTCACACGAATCAATCCAATTCAATTCAAGGGGCTTTATTGGCATGGGAAACATTTGTTAACATTGCCAAAGCAAATGAGGTAGATAATATACAAAAGTTAAATAAACAAAACAACCATCTGCGTCTCCAACGCACCCCCTCTCTCTCTCACACACACACACACACACACACACACACACACACACACACACACACACACACACACACACTCTCGTGCGTTTTCCCTGAGTGCACGCGCCTCCGCCGCTGTCATTGCTGTTCCCGCCCTCAGCACGGAACAGCAGCACCACATACTCCGTTTGAAGATTATGCTGCGGCTTCTGGCCATTTTGTAGAAGGCAGAATGAGGAGGTGAAGAAGAAACAAAATAACGCACTAGGAGGGAAGGACAAATTCGGAGGGCGTTCACGAAGAGACAGTCAGCCTAAAAGCAAGATAAAAAAAATATATATATAGATATATATACCCGCCTCAGTGGTTTACCATCGGTACACCCCATCTGAATCGTGGATTATTACGAGGAAATCGCATTGGAACCATGAGCTGGGGGTCAGAGCTATGGGTAAGTACCAGCGCTTTATTTATTAGCCCAGATAACGGTCTATCAGTGGCTATCAATAGTAGGAAATATCCCGAAGACTGCTTGCAAACCAAGCCTGAATGTTTATTAGCTACATTGCAACAACAGCTATAAAAGCCACACCATCTTTCCCAGTAGTCAATCAGCTCGTTCCAACGAATTCGAATTCAAAATGATCATGTTCCCTGCCTTGACTGACATGTAGCCTAGGCTATTGTATAGATGTGGTCAATATGTCCAGTTCTAACCGGTGGCAGTTAGGCTTTCCAGACCGCTGTGCATGTGGCTGTTGTAGATTGTACATCATAATGATGATCTTCACTGAGCTATTTCACAATGCATCCAATTCAACACAATTCAACATAACACTAACATGCGTATCTGAAACACACCCCTTTCTTCGGGTTTCCAGGCAGTGCTTCGGCTATTTCACCGCTATTCCATTCCTGACCATATGAATTGGTCTCTCTTGTTATGAGAAAGCTGAACACATTGTAATAGCCTACATATTGACACGGACTACACATTATTCTATGTAAATGAATGCTTGGTGGTAGTGGGGTACCTGTAAACTCTGAAAATACCTAATATACTCAAATGCCTACATTGTGTGAATATTTAACAAAAAAAGAGCAGCAGGTATATGATGGATTCTTATCAGTGCTTATGGATTTTTGTTTTACATTTAAGCTGCCTACACATTTCCTATATATGGTTTGTCTTGGCAACAGAGGAGAGTCTGAGTTGACAGTTGGAAGTTGAACAGGATATACCAGGGCTGCGGTTTCTCAGAACCCACACTGACACAACTCACTCACTCACTGTGCTGTATGACAGATAGTTCTCCTCTCATGTCTCACACATAGAACCAACAATCAAGCAAGCACCATAATCAAAACTGGTTGTGCAATGCTGGATCGTCAAAACTCACTTGATTTAGCGAAACCAAACCATGTGATTGCTGTCTGTCCAACTTTATTTTAAATAAAGAGTAGGAGGAAGAGGGTGAGGAAGTCAAATAGAAGTAGGGGGAAGAGCTGAATACCACTGCAAATTCCACAGCTATGATCCCACATTTCATCCACCCACTCATGTGCCCTGATACCAGAATTTGAAGAAAAATGTAAGCTAGTTGGTTGACCTACAACAGACATCAATCCCTGTATAATAGCATTGAAGAAAGGCTTTCACTTATTTCAGCTTGTCTGCTTTTGGTGCCCAAAAGAAAGCAACTTAGTTCTATATTCGAAGAGGGACTTCAGATGTGATGGATTCCAAGATACAGGCCTACAACAGACCACACACGCAAAACCCAAATCCCACATAATGTGTCATAAACTCCGGCATGAGAATGAAGAAGATTACAGGACTGCCACAGCTATTTTTACGGAGCCCTAATAAGCAGTCACAGCCGGTGGAATTCCTCTTGTTTGCCTTTTGTTTCAGAAGTTGTTGTTGTGCTGTAAAATGAGACACTGGTTCCAAAGTTACAGTGTGGGATGCCACGAGAACCTGCTTGATTGCCTGTTGCGTACTTCACACCTGAAACATGCTTCAATCTCAGTGATAGGAACAAGTGGGACATCTTGTGTGTGTGCTTGCGCTAAGTTCCCTGCCTCTTACAGATGAAGTCAGTTTTAGCAGATGGAGAAACAGCAGGGTCTGGAGATGGTTAAATCTGGTACGTGTTTCTCCTCATGAGAGAGACGGAGGTAGAGGGAGAGGTGGGGAGAAGGAGAGGGCTACAAACGGGTCAGTTCTCCTGAATTCTTCTCCAATAATTTCCCCGGTCCAAGTTTATGGAGAACACTTAGTGCTTCTGAGGCCTCGTATTTGTGCCATGACATCAGCCCTAATTTTCTTACTACAGTTCGGTCATTTCGCAGACAGACGCTCTTATCCAGAGCATCTTACAGGAGAAATTAGGGTTAAGTAACTTGCTCAAGGGCACGTCAACAGATTTCTCACCTAGTCGGCTCAGGGATTCGAACCAGCGACCTTTCGTTACAGGTCCAACGCTCTTAACCGCTAGCTTATTGCCGAACCAAGATGCAGTGCTCTGATGGCCAGATAATGGTGATAGATAATTGCCCCAGCGTGTTCCAAAACGCTTTCCTGTCTGCTTTCTTTCAGAAAAGCATACAGTGGTAGTGTTCACAGTGGAGGCGGACCGTTTGCAAATAATGTATTGCAACTAGATGCTCAGTGCTTTGATGGGGCTGAATAAGAACCAGACACTCTTTTAAAAACATTTTTTACAACCAAACAGACTTCTACAGGTGTGAGCTGGGGATGTACTGTAGCCTAGTAGTGGTAAAGCTGCTAGTGTGTTCGGTGTCCCTTGCTGTCATGCAAAACCCAATTTAAGATTGGGGTAGGCACTGTCTTCCGCCCTTTGTCCTGTGGTGACATCTCTGTGCTGTCATTTGTAGAACAAGTGAAGAGTTTGTTTCCAAAACGCTATATCCACCAATTTTTCACAGCTCTTTTTTTCTTCTGAAATGATTGCTTATGGGTACCCTCATGTGTGTTTAAAATATTAGTGTTCTAGGATTTTTTCATTCATAGATTTTAGATACAAAACACTATGTCAATTGTTGAGCTAGAATGGAATGTTCATATCCTGTATATTTGATTGTGATATGTGGTTGTCTCACCTAGCTATTTTAAGATGAATGCACTTACTGTACGTCGCTCTGGATAAGAGCGTCTGTTAAATGACTGATGTCAAATGTAAATAAATGTTTTACATACATATCTCATATTACTGTAGTGAATAAAAACATTGTTTTTCTAAATATTGATGTCACAAATGTATTATTTGTACATTTCGTAATAAAATGTTTTGTCATTTGTTACATTTGATTGTATAAAACCTAGCAGTACTACTTATATCTCTGAGAGTGAAGCGGATATATAGGATTTTGCAAAAAAAACATTGTGTCTCTCGAAATTAAACCATCAAGTGATGGTTTAACATTTAACAACCCCATGTCATGATTAGATAGTGGGGAAAATACACCAATCTCTTTCATAATTTCTTTAAAACAATGAAATATGAATTCACCAGCATTTCTGAAAATGATTATATAGCGTTTTGGAATGAAACTCTTCAAGTGCATCTTAACTTACGTTTGTAGGCCTATGTGTAGAACCAAGATGACACGAGTGGACTACCTTGAGTGGCAAATAAATGTTTCCAGTGTTATGTTATTTATTGCTTTCTTCAAGGCCAGTTTTATCTATTTTAAATGATATGTGACAGAAAGGGAAGGAATGGTGTGTTGCCCCATGGGTCTAATCAAGCTCAGCTCGTGGTGTTTTCGGCCTGAGCACACACAGAGTGTGAGGAAGTGATATTTCAGGAAGTGAAGTCAGTGTCACAGTTAACAAGCCGTGTTTCTCAACCACTCGAGAAGAACATCACTGGAGAGAGTTCTAGACCTAGTGGACAGACTTCTTGTGATGTGACGCTCTCAGATGCTTCTGCTGGTCTTGAAAAGAAAAGGCGGGGAAAGACCAGAATAAGCCTCTTTGCAGGCTAAATCATGTGGTTCGGTTACCCGTCGTTAGAGAGAGAATGTTCCATTTAGGTTGTAATGTTAAAGTTTTGGTTAGTTGCTCTTTTCCGTTTAATTGAAAATCGTTCTTAGTTACTATCTGTTTTCATCTCTGGCTTCATTGTAACAAAGCAGCAGCTCCCCGATGCTTTTTTTGGAGTGGTTGTGAGAGTGAATTTGACACACAACTGTGGTCAACAAGAGTTGCTGTAGGCCTATGTGGTCATTCGACTTATTTATGTTTCTCATCAAACAGATACCTTTGGTGAGGTACTTGTGTGTGTGTGTGTGTGTGTGTCTGCGTGTGCGAGCCATTGCGAGTGAATAATACCAGTAATAAGCTACCGATGGGCTGACATAACAGGCTTAGAGTTATTGCATTCCATATGAGTAGAATCACTTGTGGTAGTTTATAGCCTACCCCCACGTAATGATACTGGGGATGAATCTTGTCATGTCTAAATGAAAAGGAATAGGTCCATGGCTAGGTCCATCGCCGCATTCCTTCAGCTAGTTGTGATGTCGTCCATAGGCTACTCCTACACTGCACACAGCCTCAGTTAGACAGTTTATTGGAAAATCCATTCGGGTTCTCTCTCTCCTCTTGCATGAGGTTGACTTCAGAAATAATCTGATTTCTATTGACCTACAGACAGGCATTTTCCACTTGACAACAGAGAGCAGAAAGTTCTGAACAGTGTAGACCGAACTCAGAAGTGACTCGGTAAATCTAACTCGCATTCTATTGGCTCTTAGTTCTTTTGGACAAATCCTTTCTCTTGGCCTTGCAGCTCCAAATTCAGTGTTCTTATATAGTAGGCCTAGCTGTTGTTCCTCATTGTTATAATTGATGATGCAAAATGACATTAAAATAAATAGGCAGATTACTCCTACCTGTTCACAAGGTTTGTTTTGTTTTTGTTATGAATACCTTTTCTCGGAGCTAGTACTAAATATAGGCCCACTGGTGCCATATTTAATATGTCATGTGTAGGCCTAATCTCTGTGGATCATTCTCTGGTCCAGAGGGCATGTAGTCTCTCCTGAGGTGGCTGTGTCCCTCTTGTAACCCAGCAGGAGGTATGAACACTAGACCTCTCCCTGCCTCGCTCTCGCTCTCTCTCTGTGTGCTGCCACAGATCTCTGAGACTACTCTGGGACACCCCGGTGGTGTAGGCAAAAATCTTCCCTGGCTTAATTTCATCAGCCTCAGATATGCAAATTGTTATTTTTTTTGCGTAAGTTGAGTAAGGAGACCAGTATTTTGTGTATGCACAGCTTTAGTCTCACTGAGCACCCCCTCTCTCTTCCTTCTCTGAAGCTCTGCTGCGCACAAATGCTGCTATTGACGGAGAAAGTCAAGGGTGGTGAACCGTGATTGGTTCGCAGTGGGGACCGGGCCAGGAAAACATTTTGTAACTACAGAAGCATTGAACTCTACACTGTAACACATTGCAGCAAGTCTGTCACAGTTAGCGACTGTAATTCTATATTACAGTACAGTACTGTAAAAAGCAATGCATCATGGGGGCTCAATGGCATTCAGTTACACTGCTGTAGAATTACAATGAAACCTTGATAGAGGCTATATTTGTTGCCCCCTTACAGTACCGTACTGTTTTGTTTTGTATTTTTGAATCTAAAAACATTTTCCTGTAAGTCTACAGTATTTTACTGGCTATTGTGCTGCCAGTCATTTACTGTAATTCAGTACCATCCCCACAGAATACAGTACCATACTGTAATTTTGGAACACTTGGTATTGTTGTGGCTCATCAACACATTTGGAGGCGTGCCTTCTATGAGGCTATACTTGTTGCACCCGTTAGTGAGAGTGCTGTACCAATTGACGTGATATGTGGTAGTAGTTCTACCTCATTAATATTAGGACCCAAACAACATCTCATGACCATCGGGGCGGTAGGGTAGCCTAGTGGTTAGAGTGTTGGACTAGTAACCGGAAGGTTGCAAGTTCAAATCCCCGAGCTGACAAGGTACAAATCTGTTGTTCTACCCCTGAACAGGCAGTTAACCCACTGTTCCTAGGCTGTCATTGAAAATAAGAATGTGTTCTTAACTGACTTGCCTAGTTAAATAAAAGTAAAATAAATAAACATCTCTCCACATTTCTAAATGTAGGTGTGTAAGATCTTCACTGAACTAATTTGGCTTTGGGAGTGTTTCCTTTGTTTAATTGTAATTATGTATTACAGCATAGCAATTAATAGTTGGTGTTTTATATCACTTGCACTTGTACAGACCTTAACAAAGGCTTATAAATTGGCAGTGAGTGCAGGAGGACAAAACTGGACAAAACCGATCAAAAGGACATGGCTAAACACTCAACCATTAAAGGTTTGATACTTGCTGCCACTCTGATCTATTCACTATATGCCTTTAAAAAACAACAACTATTTTCTACATTGTAGAATAATAGCGAAAACCTCAAAACTATGAAATAACACAGATGGAATCATGTAGTAACCAAAAAAAGTGTTAAACAAATCACAATATTTTATATTTGAGGTTCTTCAAAGTAGCCACCCTTTGCCTTGATGACGGCTTTGCACACTCTTGGCATTTTCTCAACCAACTTCATGAGGTAGTCACCTGGAATGCATTTCAATTAACAGGTGTTAAAAGTTCATTTGTGGAATTTCTTTCCTTCGTAATGCGTTCGAGCCAATCAGTTGTGTTGTGACAATGTAGGGGTGGTATACAGAAGATAGCCCTATTTGGTAAAAGACCAAGTCCATATTATGGCAAGAACAGGTCAAATAAGCAAAGGGAAACGACAGTCCATCATTACTTTAAGACATAAAGGTCAGTCAATTTGGAATATTTCAGTGCAGTCGCAAAAACCATCAAGCGCTATGATGAAACTACCCATAACATTTATCTAAAACAGGCTATAGGCTACATGTGCACCGCCAAGTCAGCACAGTAGGCTAAGTTATGAGGGGGAAAGGGACAAAATTATTAAGGTGAGGCACATGGGCTACTAACAGCTTACTACACAACATACACTTAGTATTACTTAGCTACAGTGTACATATCTCCCTGGCATATTACATCATTTATACAGCAGCATGCAAGACATTTTTGGAATCACTGTTATGCTGTGCTCACTTGAACAGGAAGGTGGCGCGGCGGTCCTTCTTGTGGGCAAATTTGGTCATAAAACGGTGTCATCAAAGTCTGGCATTCTCTGGATGTATGCTGCTTTCACGACAACTGGGAACCAGGTTGAATCCCGACGTCAGTGATCTTCCGGTCGGAGCACTGCTCCACCTGCCCCGCGCGACGGATCGCCACTCAGCATGGCAACATTCCATGACAGAGGGAAGCCTAATCATTTACGTTCCTATAATCTTAATAAAGCTCTTAATTCAGTTACTCTAGAGGGATCATAGCAAGTAGACCGTACACATACTACACAGTGCACTGCTAAAATCCCGCCTCTGAAAGGGAAGAACATTCCCGGGGTTATTACTTTAACAAGTTCAACACTCCGTTTAGTTTTTCACTTCTCATTTGGCCAGGGTTAGCACGAGGAGACAGACAAACACACACAGACATACAGTACCAGTCAAAAGTTTGAACTATTTTCTACATTGTCGAATAATAGCGAAGACCTCAAAACGACGAAATAACACATATGGAATCATGCAGTAACCAAAAAAGTGTTGGAGATTCTTCAAAGTAGCCACCCTTTGCCTTAATGACAGCTTTGAGTAGGTGTGTCCAAACGTTTCACTGACACTGTAGATACTCTCACTTATACTCACACATTCCCATACACACATTGAGGCAGCTCTCACTCTCTCATTGACCGGCCGATGGAATCAGGGAGGGCGACACTGCTCAGAGAGCAGCAACTGAAAGTGAGTTTTTTTTTTTGGCTCAACTACAACTCCACAACAAGAAATTGAACACATTTCTGTGCCAGTCTTGGTCCTTAATAGCTGCATGTTTTAGCTGACAGGTTCGATGGGGACAGCAGCAGCGGGGGAGCAGAGGGAGGAATGTTAGCCTGGGTCTAGTGGTTTAATTGTAGCCACATGCCTGTCTGTTGGCCCGACACCCGTTAATTTAATAGAGAAAGGGAAAGTGGTTTGTCGGGGACTCGAGGGAGGCCCTTTGAAAGTACCTCAAGTTGCTTTTCTCTCACACTGTTTTAGTGTAGTGTAGTGGAGGGTTCCAGACTGCAGCCACAGGGCAGGGCTGGAGTCCCAGACTCACTGAGATTAATCTAAACCTCATGGGCTTTGTTTGTTTGACTGGCGCTCATGCATCGATAGTTGTAATAGATACAGACAATGCCGAGCTCTTGTTGGGTAAGTACTGAGTACAGTACTGGGCTGTGAATGGCCCAGGGTTTTAAAGTTTGAGATGTGGCTTTCCTCTCTAGTTTCCTGAGTTCCTTCTCCTCCGCTGTTCCGATCCACACCCCTGGTCTGGCCCTGGATTCCCCCAGGGTCCCTGTCCCTTGCCATGTACCCCATGCTGTTCACTTGACATTCAGGGCACTTCCAGGGCTGAAACCCAAGCCTGCTCTCTCAGTGAGAGAGTCTTTATGGAAAAATCCACCCTCATTCCTTTAATTTACAGTGTTAAATAACACTAATATTTGAGAACAATATTCTTTGTGAACAAATGTTTAATTTTGGCATTATAATAAAGTTGGTAGCAACATGTAAAATCATTGTGGCTCAAGTTCACTACAAAATCCACAATGCAATGCTCTCTCTATGGGCTGGATAGCTAGCTATCTAGCAAACGTAGCTACACTACATGACAAAAAGTATGTGGACACCTGCTCATCGAAAATCTAATTCCAAAATAATGGCCATTAATATGGACTTGGTCCCGTCTTTGCTGCTATAACAACCTCTACTGTTCTGGGAAGGATTTCCACTAGATGTTGGAACATTGCTGCAGGGACTTCCTTCTATTCAGCCACTAAAGCATTAGTGAGGCCAGTAAAGTTCTTCCACAGTTACAGTTGACCGGGGCAGCGGTAGCAGGGCAGAAATTTGCCAAACTGACTTGTTGGAAAGGTGGCATCCTATGACGGTGCCATTCTACTGCTGATTTTCTACGGAGATTGCATGGCTGTGTGCACGCGATTGGTCGACAGTCTGCTGGGGGGAGGGGGTGTGTGATACGCTCCTTCATTCATTGAATTCCTATCTCCTTTCTATAATATCTCTGGCAACTGCACCATGATATGCACCCTGGGCTAAAGAGGCAGACAAATAGCAGAAATGTGCTAGAGCCTCCGTTAAATTAAACATTTCTCGAGGTAGGAATTTCGTAAAAACATGATCAATGGCTCATTCGAGAGCAATATTAACATTCCTAATGGGTGAACCTTTCCTTTAATGAAGTGGGAGGTCAGGGGACTGGAACCCTAGTGGGGGAGATAGGCCCAATGTACCCTTTCCCTGTTGGTGACAGAGGGGGTTCCATACCCCTCTTCTTCCTCCTCCTCTTCCTCCCTCTTTTCACAACTCCTTCACCCACCTGCCGAGTGGCAGTGTTATTAATGTCTCCCCCTCCCCCTCATCCCTAACTCCCTCTCTGACCCTCAAGGAGGCCTGAATAGGTTCACCGCCTGAATAGGTTCACCTCTAATTCTTCCACATGACTCCAAGGATGGAAGGAGGGACAAAGGAGAAAGAGCACAGGAGCATTGAAAGAGATAAGGAGAACCAATTTTCTCCACAGGGGAAGAGGAGGAGGAGGAGGAGAGAAGGAGACGAGTGAAGGGTGAAGGGGAGAAGGAAAGAGCGAAGGCATTAAAGGGTGTGCAGTGTTTTAGGGAAATAAGGGAAAGTGTGAGAAAGACAGGGAGAGAGATGTAGGGATATGCAGATTTTCCCCAGGCATGATAGCAGTAGCCTAATGTTTTGCATGATATGATGTGTTGCTTTTCATATTACTTCTGCCTTTCTGTCATTGTGTGGTTTCACAGGATGTGCCTCCTCAGTTTCTCAGTCTCTTTCCCTAAAGGGAACTGCTCTCCTGAAACCGGTAGCCTTGTCACACACATCTCAAGGCTCATGAAACAACAACTCAGATTGTAAATGAGCTACTATAAGTAGCCCAATCAAAACCTTAGACCTAGTCCAGTTACGTTTTTGGCTAATGGTCTCCTTTAAATGGTTATCTTACTGTACTTTCAGTTGGGGATGAAAAGAAAACACGTCTTGATTAATGCATTATATCCTGATATTTTCTCTTGCATTTCATAGTTGGGGTGAGTTGAAGATATGTGTAGGCCGGACTATGTGCTTATTAATAGCTTGCACATCTCTCAAGTCAAGTGGGTGTGCTCTACAGTCAGTGTTTTGTCTGTGACTGTTTGAAGCTACAGGCTTCAATAGTTAAAATTAAATTGATACATTCACCACAGGTTTCCACAGTTTAATCAGTGATGTAGGCCTACACACGATGAGCCTAGATCACAAGCGCAGAGAGAGAAGTCAGAGCAAGTGAGTGCTACCAATGTTTCTCTGAAGCAGAAGTTGACCCTGGGCCTCCCTCATGCAGATTATTGGCTCTTGCACCAGACGTGTTGCTTAGCAACCTAAAACATGAACTGAATAAATATTTATCTGGTTTGAGATTGACTCTTGAGATGCAGGCAAGAAGAAAACACAAACAAACCAAGATGTTGTTGACTTCACCGTTGATAGAAAGTTGAGATGAACAGATGTTTGGGCACAATATAAAATATAAATCTAGCCATTTCTTCTTGCAAACCGTGTATGTTTGCTTGTCATACGAGAACAGGATTTCCTCCAATGCTCCAACTCATCTCTGCGGCAGACCACAGAATGTCCTCTCTCTCTCTCTCTCTCTCTCTCTCTCTCTCTCTCTCTCTCTCTCTCTCGTGGGGCAATGTGGAGGAACTAGCCCCAGCCCTGTCCCCATGGGTAACGGTTTGTGACACGTGCCAGACGGGTCCCCTCTGTTCTCTCCGTCCTGTCTGACAATGACGATGTCACAGTGTGTGCCCCACTTGCCAGGTCCCGGGTTAAACTCATCCATTTAGTGATGATGACCCAGGATATCTATGTTTCCCCCAGGCCTAATGTGTGGTCTGTGGTGGAGTCTATCTGCTGCTCTGGATCAAGATATCTGACATGATAGATCTGTGCTCATGTTGGAAACATTCGATTGCTCTTGCCTTGAGTGATGAGAGGCAAAACAGGCCTAGACTTTTTACTCGAGATCTCATATCCAAAATGAACTTAACCTGCACTGTATCTAAGCAATAATGGTGCGTGGTTGTTTATAAAGAGGATTGATCTGTATCTAGTGCAGCCGTCATGGTTGATCACTCCTGACTCGTCATTGATTTGGCTCTCTCTCAGGGCAAAGGCAAATGACTGGCTGATGATTGCACCAGTCAGTTCTAGTGTGTCGTGCATCCAACAAGGACGATCGCCGCAAGGTCGACCTATCCTATCTCATGCTGTCAGATGCTCTGATGGAGGACTTCTTCTTTGGAAGACAGAGAGACTGCATCACCGTCGTCTTACTAATGTAGTCAAATGGTCATGCAAGTACTAGAGGTCGACCGATTAATCGGAATGGCCGATTTAATTAGGGCCGATTTCAAGTTTTCATAACAAACGGAAATCTGTATTTTTTTTATACCTTTATTTAACTAGGCAAGTCAGTTAAGAACACATTCTTATTTTCAATGACGGCCTAGGAACGGTGGGTTAACTGCCTTGTTCAGGGGCAGAACGACAGATTTTCACCTTGTCAGCTCGGGGGATTCAATATTGCAACCTTACAGTTAACTAGTCCAACGCAATAACGACCTGCCTCTCTCTCGTTGCACTCCACAAGGAGACTGACTGCCTATTAAGCGAATGCAGTAAGCCAAGGTAAGTTGCTAGCTAGCATTAAACTTATCTTATAAAAAACAATCAATCATAATCATTAGCTAACTACACATGGTTGATGATATTACTAGATATTATTTAGCGTGTCCTGCGCTGCATATAATCTGACTGAGCATACAAGCATACAAGTATCTAAGTATCTGACTAAGCATTTACATTTACGTCATTTAGCAGACGCTCTTATCCAGAGCGACTTACAAATTGGTGCATTCCCCTTATGACATCCAGTGGAACAGTCACTTTACAATAGTGCATCTAAATCTTAAGCGGTGGTAGGCAGAAGCAGGTGCGTAAACATTTATTCAAACAGCACCTTCGTGCGTTTTGCCAGCAGCTCTTTGTTGTGCGTCAAGCATTGCGCTGTTTATGACTTCAAGCCTATCAACTCTCGAGATGAGGCTGGTGTAACCGAAGTGAAATGGCTAGCTAGTTAGCGCGCGCTAATAGCGTTTCAAACGTCACTCGCTCTTAGCCTTGGGGTGGTTGTTTCCCTTGCTCTGCATGGGCAACGCTGCTTCGATTGTGGCTGTTGTCGTTGTGTTGCTGGTTCGAGCCCAGGGAGGAGCGAGGAGAGGGACGGAAGCTATACTGTTACACTGGCAATACTAAAGTGCCTATAAGAACATCCAATAGTCAAAGGTTAATGAAATACAAATGGTATAGAGGGAAATAGTCCTATAATTCCTATAATAACTACAACCTGTTAATATTGAAGACTCATGTTAAAAGGAACCACCAGCTTTCATATGTTCTCATGTTCTGAGCAAGGAACTGAAATGTTAGCTTACTTACATAGTACATATTGCACTCTTACTTTCTTCTCCAACACTTTGTTTTTGCATTATTTAAACCAAATTGAACATGTTTCATTATTTACTTGAGGATAAATTGATTGTATTGATGTATTATATTAAGTTAAAATAAGTGTTCATTCAGTATTGTTGTAATTGTCATTATTACAAATACATTTTTTAAAATATAAATCGGCCGATTAATCGGTATCTGCTTTTTTGGTCCGCCAATAATCGGTATCGGCGTTGAAAAATCATAATCGGTTGACCTCTAGTAAGTACCATACGTTTCAGTAATGTTTGATTTTCTCCTGTCCAAATACTGAAAGGATGACGTGCCACTTTCCTTTTTCGCTTCACCTGGCTAACACGAGGAAGAAGATCGTCTCCCAGGTCCAATAGGCATAGCTCCATGTTTCTTCCTCATAGAACTTTGCATTATTTCCTCTGTACTCTAAACTCCGGTTTCACTACTGTTCTCCCTGTGACCTCAACGAGAGACCCCAGTAGGGAGCTTTGGAATGTACTGACCGGCTAACGTCAACGTTACGTCTGGTGAATTTAACGTCTTTTCCTCCGTAAATTGAAAATAGGGTGGTATAGAAAAAAGTGGTGGCTGTTGTAGCTCTGCTAATATAAACAGACTTGCCAGTGCTGATCACAATCTTCTCATTAGAAACCCCTTTGAGAGAAATCTTGGAAGAGGTCTACGAATGAGCTCATTCTAGTGTAACACATATGACATGAACAGTGTGCCTCTCGGCCTGTCTGTTTTCTTATATCTCCGCCATCAGGTATTCAAATCGTTCCTGTTTTTCAATCACCGTGGGACAGCAGTTCATTATGCCAGGTGTTGTGTGGATTTTTTTTTCTTTTCAAAAGGAAACAGGTCCATTGATTGGTCCCCTGGGTAGAAGTAACTGTTGTTTCTTTGGAGAGGAAACAGACCTTTTGAAACAGGAAGTTGTTGCGATACCCTGATAGTTCTCCATCGTTTTGCACAGAGTCCTGCATTGAGTCCTACCTTGCAGTGTAGACTATGTGTCTATAAATGTATTGTGAAGGATGTTAGGAAAATGACAGAGAGCGAATCAAACTGGCCACAGTATAATATGACAAATCCGTCCACCACGTTGTCCTCCCTATCCAGTGATACAGAATGCAGGGAAGTGGTCGGAAAGCTATTCACAAACCTCCAGAAACAAATTAGTCTCAGGGACCAGATCGAGAGGGTATGCCACAAGTCACTCTCAACAGACGTGTTTGTAAAGGGCTCTACGGCTGGCAAGCATGTCCAGCGTTCCACTGATTTCACAGTAGAGACCCCCCTTTATTTTGTCTTTTCAATTCCAACTGCACGGATTGTTGTTGAAAAATATTACCCGTAACCTAAAGCAGCAAATGCATACAAGAAAATTAAAGTAGAAAAATAGAAGTCGTAACAACAAAAACAATATAACGTTAGATTTTTTGGGGGGAGATAATATGCAGACCAGATGTGCTTACACAGTACATGAAAGAGCGAGGACTCTGTGCTTTGGAAGGCAGGTGCTTTGGCCGTTTGATGTCAAGTGATTCTGATGATTTAACTGATTGGCCCAGGCCTATCTCTTGTGTCAGTTAAATGAATATGTATCTCACTGGCTGCTAGCCTAAGTAGCGGAGTAAGAATTAACTATAGCCTTTTAGGCAGATCCAGCCTACATTGCTTCACTCACTCACTCACTCACTCACTCACTCACTCACTCACTCACTCACTCACTCACTCACTCACTCACTCACTCACTCACTCACTCACTCACTCACTCACTCACTCACTCACTCACTCACTCACTCACTCACTCACTCACTCACTCACTCATTCACTCAAACTGTCATGGATCTAATCCTCTGAAGAACCGAAGAGATTGTGTGGTTCAGGGGGTTCACTAACAGCAATGCAGGGATTCTTTTTTTTGTGTGAGGCGAGTCTGAATGTTGGTGAGGACATTCTAACGCTTGTCTCCTCAAATCCGTAAATTCATCACATTAACTTTCAATTGCTGAATCAAAACTAATAGCCAGATGTCTGTCCATGTTAGATTGTACAGCAGTGTAGAAGCCACCCCATCTCCCCAAAGTGCAGTCTCTGTAACCCCATGTGGCCCTAAGCTTTCATGTCATCGTCACTGCGGAACATCTTTGCTCTTCCATCCATAGCAGACTAATTAACCAGTATGTCCCCGACAACATCCATTCCCCCAGAAGGACCATCTGCAAGGGCATACCATTTCATCCCCGTCCACAGGCACATTCTCAGTCCGGGTGATAGATCTGTGAAGTGTCATACCTTCTATTTTCGGGTTTGAAATGAGAGGAAGGTGCATAAGTAGGCTGACGTGTCTCTCTCTCTCTCTCTTACGTAAAACCTGGTTCTCATTTGCACAATGGCCTACTTTGATATGTACTCATGCATGCAGCTCGCCTCCGACTAGCCCCATGGAGGTACAGTAGATTTGGACCACATAAACATAATGCAATCTTATCCCTCACTCCACATACCCACCATGCCTCAAACCATATATGGATAGACACGGTGTACTGCCAGATCATCCAAAAGAACTTGCCAGAGTGACAGCCAGGAGCCAGAGCAGTAGACGCAACCAAAACAGCATTCCTTTATTTGGTGGTTTAGGAAATATCTCTAATCACAACTGACTAAATGACTAATAAAATAGAAATGTCTCCAGTCCAGACTGCATGAAAACCTCTCTGATGGTTGGAGAGAGAGAGAAAGGGTCACTTCACAAAAGGCTTGAGGGTTGTTTCCTACTTCACACAGAGTATGTCTATACTGCCCCATCTCGACACTTTAACCTTTACGGCCAAATTGTTGCCCTTGCCATTTCTGTCTGTGTTTATGTCTGTACAGACCATGAGGTCACGGCCTTTCCGGGCCTCTACGTGATGTAGAGAGAGGTACTATGTCATTAGTCAAAGATTTATGTACGATGTTGGAGTGTTGACTAAACAAAAACACGGGAACAGACACCATACACTGTCGTGTTTACCTGGAGGGTGCGTGCCTGCTTAAAAGACATGCGGTACAGGCAATCTGAGCCCCCCAAAATAGAGCGTTGGGTGTATAGTGGCTGGCAGGAGGTTGTGTTGAGGTGGATTCCTACTAGGGGGTGATTTGATCCTCCCCCTTGTGGTGTGAACTGACCCTGGTGGTCTTCCTGGACTGCGATATGAAGCAGTGCTAACTAAGATTGGGAGGGCCACGGTAAAACGAGAAGCCCTTCTACTAGAGTTACACTACCCTCCTTCCTTTAGCCTTCAGTGAAAGGCTATGGGCTATTTATGAACAGAGGTCTTTGGTGAGTCGTTCCGTGTCATTTCAGCAAGCCATGACACCCACCATCTCAGATTGTTCTGAAATTGTTTCTGGAGTTAGAAACAGGTACGATTGGCATTCCTGAACAATTATTTTGTAGAAATGTAATTGTATCTCAGCTAAACTAATTGATTGCACCCAAATTGGTCATTTCTTTCAATAAATATGGTATCCAACATCCGATTTGGACCAAACTTCTTCCTACCAATGAGAAAGACATGAGGAATCTTTATTTTTTTAAGCCACCCACGGAACCCACACCCATGCCAACCCCACCCCGACAGCCAGTATACAGTATCATCAGTTCTCTATGTTTGACAAGTAGTAGGAAGCTGCAGCCTGAAGTATTGCTTACATAGCCCATACTATGTAACGTATTCCCTGTGAATCTAGTGATGTTTTTTTCCCTCCCTGTTCAGAGCAATTAGTTATTGAAGCCGATTGCATTATTTACCTTAAAGTAGTGTGAAAGTAACAGGTTCTGACCAATAGATGCCGCTGTTCATGCTATACCAGCACACTCGTTTATCCATTTTTGCTTGTCTCTTGTGTTTATTAAATAGATCACAACATTTCCTTTGCAACTTTGGGTAGAAACCAATAGATTTGGCTCATGATGACAATACATTGTGTGGTCATGCTCACAATTCTAGGCAGTCCTCCAAAGCAAATGTTTTGTTTAATGTTTTTCTGTAATATTCATATTTGGAAAAACTCACAGGATGGTTTTTTCAATACCGTCAATACCGTATAAACTATTTATTCAATTTTTTAAAATGTTATTTATACATTTGAATATCTGTAGCTACGTTAGGAGATGAAGAACATTGCGCTCTTCATTTCATCCGTCACATTATTATGTAGCTTATGGTCATCCCCAGTCACGTGGTGTTTGTTTACACGCACAAAACGAAAAGAGACCAACGAAAAGAGACCGGAGCCTTTTGAGTCACTCACTGTCGTGCAGAGTGTGCCAGGTGATCTAATTACAGTATGGAATGCCAAAATAAATGTTTGCCAGCTAGATATCTTATAACTATCTGGTCCCTGAGACTAATGTGTTTCTGGAGGTGTGTCAATAACTGTCTGAAATGTGCTAGATGCTCTGCAATTGTGCATTTGGTTTTCAAATTTAGTAGCTAGTTAGCTATCTAGCTAAGTGGTGAGCATCTTCAAAATGTTCGCAATACACTCGTTAGCATTTATGTTGCTCTCTCTATGGAGTTCTTAGTACACTATAATGTAAACTCGCCCCATTCCGTACAAATGTGCGCAACCGCAACTTTCAAACGAGGCTACAAAGAAAACTAATGGGACTGTAGCGACTGTGTTGACTTCAAAACCGGGGGTATGAACTAGGTTTCCATTCAAGCGTTGATCAACATGGTAATGGCTCTGTAGTATTGGATAAAAGTTGAAAAAACGGACCCTCCGTTACATCGTGACGTGTCATGTCGTAACGTACATGAAAGCATAAAGCAACTATTTCTGTCTTACAATCTCTCTCCACCAGGTGTAGAACTTCCCCCATCATTTAAAAACAAGAAATGGACAGTGACGGGGGTAAGGGGGGATACCTAGTCATTTTTTGCGCCATCATTGCATGCGATCATCATTCTCAAAGCCGCTGTTCAAATTCGACACAAACCTTCAAATAGGTATGTAATGACACATTATATAAACTCTTTATAGTGTTTTATTTACATCTTAGAGGCGATAAGGTGATAAGTTGGACAGAATGAGTGAAACAAAGCAATTCTTCCACACAACATCTCTCCTTCTCACTATCACGCATTAGTTTCGCTTCCCCACCCGACAGGGCTCATTGTCTTCGTGAATTATGCAGAAAAGGGCAGCGTTTAGGTCATGTAATTGATTCTGTTGGAAAGGGGAGAAATTGTGCTTTACAATGGTATTGACATTACAGTTGATTTGGAAGTATTACGTTTTTGGGGCGCTAAAATAAGGTGTTGTACAAGAGTGAGTGAGTTTACGTTATATACAAGAGTATGTGGACACCCCTTCAAATGAGTGGATTTGGTTATTTCAGCCACACCCATTGCTGATAGGTATATAAAATCAAGCACACAGCCATGCAATATCCATAGCAAAAACATTGGCAGTTGAATGGCTTTACTGAAGAGCTCAGTGACTTTCAACGTAGCACCCTCAGGATGCCACCTTTCCAACAAGTCAGTTCGTCAAATTTCTGCCCTGCTAGAGCTGCCCCGGTAGAGCTGCCCCGGTCAACTGTAAGTCGTGTTAATGTGAACTGGAAACGTCTCGGAGCAACAACAGCTCAGCTGCGAAATGGTAGGCCACACAAGCTCACAGAATGCGATCACCAGGTGTTGAAGCGCCCACTACAGAGTTCCAAACTGCCTCTGGAAGCAACGTCAACACAACAACTGTTTTCGTCGGGAGCTTCATGAAATGGGTTTCCATGGCCAAGCAGCCACACACAAGCCTAAGTGCTATGCCAAGCGTCAGCTGGAGTGGTGTAAAGCTCTCTGCCATTGAACTCTGGAGCAGTGGAAACACGTTCCCTGGAGTGATGAATCACACTTCACCATCTGGCAGTCCGACGGACGAATCTGGGATTGGTGGATGCCAAGAGAACGCTACCTTCTTGAATGCATAGTGCCAACTATAAAAGTTTGTTGGAGGAGGAATAATGGTCAGGGGCTGTTTTTCATGGTTTGCGCTATGCCCCTGAGTTCCTGTGAAGGGAAATATTAACGCTACAGCATTCAATGACATTCTAGAAGATTCTGTGCTTCCAACATTGTGACAGTTTGGGGAAGGCCCTGTCCTGTTTCAGCATGACAATGCCCTCGTGCACAAAGCAAGGTCCATACAGAAATGGTTTGTCGAGATCGGTGTGGAAGAACTTGACTGGCCTGCACAGAGCCCTGACCTCAACCCCATTGAACACCTTTGGTATGAATTGGGACTACTAGCCAGGCCTAATCGACTACTAGCCAGGCCTAATTGCCCAACATCAGTGTCCAACCTCATTAATGTTCTTTTGGCTGAAGGGAAGCAAGTCCCCACAGCAATGTTATAAAATCTAAAGCTTTCCCAGAAGAGTGGAGGCTGTTATAGCAGCAAAGGGGGGACCAACTCCATATTAATGTCCATGATTTTGGAATGAGATGTTCGACAAGCAGTTGTACACATACATTTGGTCATGTAGTGTACTTGTTAGCATTTTGTTAGCATTCTGGTAAGTTCTTTTTTTGGGGCTTTGAATATTAGTTTATTTTTTAAATAAATACCTGCAGTCAACTTGTGCACTAGGTAATAGATAAAGCAGATCACATTCATCATTTCGCCCCTTAGATCATTTTTTATGATGAAGCTTTTTCATCATGAAGCTTTTCCGGTACTAGGTTCCCAAAACAGAGGTTTGAGCCAGTCACTTGTGTTTGTTTACAAAGAAGCACAACAGCCAAAATGGAAGCTTCGTTAGGTGAGTCACTCCTGCACCTCAATTTAAGTGCAGTGATCAAGTTACACTTGTATGAAATTCACTACTGTTTGCCAGCTATATATCTTAGAACTATTGAATTATAACTGCACATTCTCTCCAGCTGGGTTTTGCAAACTAAGTGGCTAACAATAGCTTGCAAGATCAAGCTTCTTAGGAACAGCAGCAGAGACACTCCCCTCCTGAAATAAATAATTGTTCATCTAACTGCAGTGTCCAATTAACAGTAGCTATTACAGTGAAAAAATACCATGCTATTGTTTGAGGAGAGTGCACAACAACAAAACATTTTTTAGCATGGCAATTGGTTTGATACATTCACCTATGAAGGTAAATGAAGTACTTACATTGAGTAATCTTGCTCTGATTTGTCATCCTGAAGCCACTCCTTCGTGGTGTGTTTGGGATCATTGTCATGCTGAAAGACCCAGCCATGTTTCATCTTCAATGCCCTTGCTGATGGAATGAGGTTTTCACTCAAAATCTCATGATACATGGCCCCATTCATTCTTTCCTTTACACGGATCAGTCGTCCTGGTCCCTTTGCAGAAAAACACCCCCAAAGCATGATGTTTCCACCCCCATGCTTCACAGTAGGTATGGTGTTCTTTGGATGCAACTCTTCTTTGTCCTCCAAACACGACGAGTTGAGTTTTTACCAAAAAAGTTTGGTTTCATCTGACCATATGACATTCTCCCAATCGTCTTCTGGATCATCCAAATGCTCTCTAGCAAACTTCAGACGGGCCTGGACATGTACTGGTTTAAGCAGGGGGACACGTCTGGCACTGCAGGATTTGAGTCCCTGGCGGCGTAGTGTGTTACTGATGGTAGGCTTTGTTACTTTGGTCCCAGCTCTCTGCAGGTCATTCACTAGGTCACCCCGTGTGGTTCTGGGATTTTTGCTCACCTCATAGGGTGAGATCTTGCGTGGAGCCCCAGATCGAGAGAGATTATCAGTGGTCTTGTATGTCTTCCATTTTCTAATAATTGCTCCCACAGTTGATTTCTTCAAACCAAGCTGCTTACCTATTGCAGATTCAGTCTTCCCAGCCTGGTGCAGGTCTACAATTTTGTTTCTGGTGTCCTTTGACAGCTCTTTGGTCTTGGCCATAGTGGAGTTTGGAGTGTGACTGTTTGAGGTTGTGGACAGGTGTCTTTTATACTGATAACAAGTTCAAACAGGTGCCATTAATACAGGTAATGAGTGGAGGACAGAGGAGCCTCTTAAAGAAGAAGTTACAGGTCTGTCAGAGCCAGAAATCTTGCTTGTTTGTAGGTGACCAAATACACTGCTCAAAAAAATAAAGGGAACACTAAAATAACACACCCTAGATCTGAATGAATGAAATATTCTTATTAAATACTTTTTTCTTTACATAGTTGAATGTGCTGACAACAAAATCACACAAAAATTATCAATGGAAATCAAATTTTTCAACCCATGGAGGTCTGGATTTGGAGTCACACTCAAAATTAAAGTGGAAAACCACACTACAGGCTGATCCAACTTTGATGTAATGTCCTTAAAACAAGTCAAAATGAGGCTCAGTAGTGTGTGGCTTCCACGTGTCTGTATGACCTCCCTACAACGCCTGGGTATGCTCCTGATGAGATGGCGGATGGTCTCCTGAGGGATCTCCTCCCAGACCCGGACTAAAGCATCCGCCAACTCCTGGACAGTCTGTGGTGCAACGTGGCGTTGGTGGATGGAGCGAGACATGATGTCCCAGATGTGCTCAATTGGATTCAGGTCTGGGGAACGGGCGGGCCAGTCCATAGCATCAATGCCTTCCTCTTGCAGGAACTGCTGACACACTTCAGCCACATGAGGTTTAGCATTGTCTTGCATTAGGAGGAACCCAGGGCCAACCGCTCCAGCATATGGTCTCACAAGGGGTCTGAGGATCTCATCTCGGTACCTAATGGCAGTCAGGCTACCTCTGGCGAGCACATGGAGGGCTGTGCGGCCCCCCAAAGAAATGCCACCCCACACCATGACTGACCCACCGCCAAACCGGTCATGCTGGAGGATGTTGCAGGCAGCAGAACGTTCTCCACGGCGTCTCCAGACTCTGTCACGTCTGTCACATGTGCTCAGTGTGAACCTGCTTTCATCTGTGAAGAGCACAGGGAACCAGTGGCGAATTTGCCAATCTAATCTTGGTGTTCTCTGGGAAATGCCAAACGTCCTGCACGGTGTTGGGCTTTCTCTTGCATTTCAAAGACGATACCAAAAAAAAATGAAACTGCATGTTTTTTCGTTTTTATTATCTTTTACCAGATCTAATGTGTTATATTCTCCTACATTCGTTTCACATTAACACAAAAGTGTTTCCTTTCAAATGGTATCAAGAATATGCATATCCTTGCTTCAGGTCCTGAGCTACAGGCAGTTAGATTTGGGTATGTCATTTTATGTGGAAATATTTTAAAAAGGGTCCGATCCTTTTTAACAGAATAACCACCATTCAGGAGGATACAGACAGATCAAGGTGCTATCTCGAACCTAAAAGGGTTTTTCAGCTGTCCCCATAGGAGTACTCATTGAATAACCCAGGTAGAGGGTTCTACATGTAACCCAAAAGGGTTCCCTTATGGGAACAGCTGAATGACACTTTTGGAACCCTTTTTTCTAACAGTGTATGCTTAGATATGCAGAAAAATAAACATATTTTTGACATAGAACTAAGCATAATGACTATGGCTCATGTTTGCTGGAAATAGCCATCCTCACATCCTTTATGCCCCCTCAGATTTTGGGGGTGCATGACACCCCTGCACGTTACGATAGCTTATAACTGGAATGCTCTGAAGAGTTTCCCTTGCTTGCTGTGGTCTGGGCCTGCATAAGCCTAGTGTTGGTGGCCTTGGAGAGGGATTGAGTCTTGCGTCTGAAATGGCAGCCTAGTATCTACTGTACTTAGTGCACTACTTTTGACCACTACTATGGTCTGAAGTAGTGCACTACATAGGGAATATGGTGGCAATTTGGATTAAACCACAGTGCTATCTTTGGACAGCTGGTCCTCTGGGCAGGGGTGCCATTGTCGTGACATTACATTCACTGTTAACTGCTCGCCCTTGCCCATTAAACACGCCGATGCTCAGCGTGAGTGCTAGTCTGCGGCAGGGCATGGAGGCTGCCAGTTGGCTGTATGTTTGGGGCTTAAGGTTGATTCGTCGATGTAAAGTAGTAGGACCACTAGCTAGCATGGTAAGGCCTACAGTAACAACAACACAGGGCCTGCACCGTGCAGCTGGGAAGATGTGGACTAATCGTAATCACCCCTCCATGTCACCCAGCCACCCAATGTTATCAAGGTCTAGCACAGGGTTGGGCAACTTCTATCCTCGTGGGCCGGAGTTGTGTCACACTCTCCCCCCATCCCTAGCAAACACAGCTGTTAAACTAATTGCGTTCTAAACTGAAGATCCTGATTCGATTATTGGAGTCGGGTGTGTATGCTGGGGCTGGGGCAAAAGTGTGACACCAATCAGGCCCCTGAAGACTGGAGTTGCCCATCCCTGGTCCCAGACCAGATCAGATCCTGAACAGAGACCCTCTAGAGCAGAGGTGTTCAACTCATACCCTACAAGGTGCAGAGCCTGCTGATTTTCTCTTCGAACTGATAATGAATTGCACCCACCGGGTGTCCCAGATCTAAATCAGAGGTCCATAGTTGAGTTTGAGGGCTCTCTAGAGTATTGGAAAGCTGTATGGGTTCCAATTTCCTTATACAGTATGGATGTGTTCCAATTCTCTAATATATTATACCAGCAAGAGCCTATAAGTCTATAGTTCAGTATGCTTTAGGCTATATGTTTTTCCACCCACTCTTCATCTGCAGAGCGCTATCACATGGTTGGTTAAATCCTAGAAATCTCTCTTCATTTTCACCGTTTGCCTTTTATTCTAGACAAAATGCGATTATGTAAGAAATAAGACTTTGATCTCTTTCAAGAATAACAAATTCTGAAAAACAGCTCTAAGAACAATGGCTGACGTGTGTTCATTGGCCCGATGTAGTAATCTCAGAGAGAACGGTGACATTTGATTGGGTGGTGGGGTAGCGGGGGGGTCGGGGTGAGGCGAAAGGATTTGTAATCAGATTAATAACCACGTCAAAACCAGGTTTCTACTGAGTCATGTCATGAGTCGTGGGCATTCTGGGTAAAGGCTGGTCATGTTCTAGACTGGTTAGATTGGTTCTGGAAGTCTCTCTTCATCCTTGGTTTCTATCTTTGTCCCTTTTTGTTCTTTCATCCTTTTTTGTTAGAATCTTTGGTCTTTTGGACTTATTGTTGTGATCTACAAAGGACATCTTGGTCAGAACGTGTATTATTTTCCTCCATTGCTTTTTTCACCTTCTGAAATGGATTAAAGTCCTTGGCTGCCCTATACCATTCTCCTAAATTGGTGTGCAATGACCATGAGCATGTTGCGCAGGCGGAGTGAGTTCTTTGGACTCCTGGACACTGTGTGCTCGCCCAAAACAGACACGATGAAAACGGATGTGCTGAGAAGGGCCTCGGCGCCAAACCCGGGGATGGGTGCAGGGACGGGGTTGAGCCATGAGACCCAGCAGCTGACCCCGTCTGAGGAGTATCTGCAGACCCTACTGCAGATGAGGATTACCTGCTCTGTGAGTGTACATCAGTAACTGGTGATTCTCTCCTCATCTTCAACATCTCCGTCACAGTTAGGAGACAGTTACGCACCTGAGCTCCACAGTCTGTACAATACTGCATTACTTAAAAAAAATACATGATACAGTATCTGAAGGAACCTTACTTGGTTTAAATTAAATGTAGGCTATGTAACACTAGTACAAATCTACTGTCACTTGGTGTCAGTTGAACTTCGGAGCTCAGGGACAGGGCGTTTATTTGTCACATGGCGGCGGTTAGCCTAGTGGTTCGACTGTTGGGCCAGTAACTGGAAGGTTGCTGGATCGAATCCCCGAGCTGACAAGGAATAAATATGTTGTTCTGAGCAAGGCAATTAACCCACTTTTCCCTGGGTGCCGTGGATGTTGATTAAGGCAGTCCCCCACACCTCTCTGATTCAGCGGGGGCTGGGTTAAATGTGGAAGACACATTTCAGTTGAATACAATCAGTTGGACAACTGACAAGGACTTTCCCTGATGAGCAAAGCCCAAATGATTTCTGCTGTAAAGGCCTCAATGAATGAGTCATTACCACCCTTCCAGTTACAGTGACTCACAGCCAGGGATCTAAATTAACATATTTTAATTGGTAACACTGGTGCTCCAAACTTAAACAAGGCAACAATAAACATGTTGTCTCCCACGATTTAGGCAGCAACCCCCCCCCGCCTGGAATTTGTGACAATTATTCAAACAATTAAGTATTTTTTTCCCTCGCCGGAATTCCGCACTGATAGCTCACAATGGATGGGACGTCAGAGAACGGACTCAACTGCTTGATAGAGAGATGCATTGAAGTTTTCAGTTATTACTATAGCGCCTCCCTTTCGCCAATCAGTGTAATTTTTGTGAATGACGGATCTCCGTGGTGAGACACATCATTCACCCAAGTTTCGTCAAAATAGGGCCAGTGGTGTCTGAGGTATCGTGTGTAACTAACGCACGGCGATAGACTCACAATCCCACCCATTGCCAACGGTAATACATTGTTAGCTGCATCTGTATAGAATTACAGTGCCTGTAGATAGTCGACACACTCTTTCAAAATGTTCACCATTTGTGAATGGGCGGAGCTTCTAGATCCTTATGGGGAACTTATTTCTCATGAGGAGATGCATATATGTACAGTGGCTGGCGAAAGTATTCACCCCCCCCCCCTGGCATTTTTCCTGTTTTTTTCCCTTACAACCTGGAATTAAAATAGATGTTTTGCGGGGTGTTTGTATCATTTGATTTACACAACATGCTAAATATTTTTTTATTGTGAAACAAACAAGAAATAAGACAACAAAAACTGAAAACATGAGCATGCATAACTATTCACCCCCCAAAAGTCAATACTTGTAGAGCCATCTTTTGCAGCAATTACATCTTGGGGTATGTCTCTTTAAGCTTGGCAAATCTAGCCACCGGGATTTTTGCCCATTCTTCAAGGAAGAACAGCAATCTTGAAGTCATACCACAGATTCTCAATTGGATTTGAGGTCTGGGCTTTGACTAGGCCACTCCAAGACATTTAAGTGTTTCCCCTTAAACCACTCATGTGTTGCTTTAGCAGTATGCTTAGGGTCATTGTCCTGCTGGAAGGTGAACCTCTGTCTCAGTCTCAAATCTCTGGAAGGCTGAAACAGGTTTCCCTCAAGAATTTCCCAGTATTTAGCACCATCCATCATTCCATCAATTCTGACCAGTTTCCCAGTCTCTGCCGACGAAGAACATCCCCATAGCATGATGCTGCTACCACCATGCTTCACTGTGGGGATGGTGTTCTCGGGGTGATTAGAGGTGTTGGGTTTGCAACAGACATAGCGTTTTCCTTGATGGCAAAAAATATCAAGTTTAGTCTCATCTGACCAGAGTACCTTCTTCCATATGTTTTGGGAGTCTCCCACATGCCTTTTGGCAAACACCAAATGTGTTTGTTTCGTTTTTCTGGACACTATTTCATAAAGTCCAGCTCTGTGGAGTGTACAGCTTAAAGTGGTCCTATGGACAGATACTCCAATCTCTGCTGTGGAGCTTTGCAGCTCCTTCAGGGTTATCATTGGTCTCTTTGTTGCCTCTCTGGTTAATGCCTCTCTGGTGGGCGGCCCTCTCTTGGCAGGTTTGTTGTGGTGCCATATTCTTTAAAAAATGTTAGGATGGATTTAATGGTGCTCCGTGGGAGGTTAAAAGTTTCAGATATTTTTTATAACCCAACCCTGATCTGAACTTCTCCACAACTTTGTCCCTGACCTGTTTAGAGAGCTCCTTGGTCTTCATGGTGCCGCTAGCTTGGTGGTGCCCCTTGCTTAGTGATGTTGCAGACTCTGGGGCCTTACAGAACAGCTGTATATATACTGAGATCATGTGACATTTAGATTGCACACAGGTGGACTTTATTTAACTAATTATGTGACTTCTGAAGGTAATTGGTTGCACCAGATCTTATTTAGGGGCTTCATAGCAAAGGGGGTGAATACATATGCACAGACCAATAAATATTTCTTAATAAAAAAAAAAAAAGTATTTTTTTTCATTTCACTTCACTAATTTTGACTATTTTGTCTATGTCCATTACATGAAATCCAAATATAAATCCATTAAATTACAGGTTGTAATGCAACAAAAATAGGAAAAACATGAAGGGGGGTGAATATTTTTTACAAGGCACTGTACAAAATGTCATGACTGTAGCTCATAAGGGACAGGATATATGCTTGTTCAAAGTTTGGTGGGGAACATAAAAAATGCAGGAAATATAATGGGACCAAGCTTATAGGTCCTTATGAGGGTTGAATGTTTTTCCAGTATTTTACAAATGTTCCATCCCAAGAATAAATCACTGTTCTCTCGGGAAACCTGGTATTTCCCACCAAAACCGGAAGTCATTCAAAAGCATTATAAAGCATATACAGTACATTCGGAAAGTATTCAGACCCCTTAACTCTTTCCACATTTTGTTAAGGTACAGCCTTATTCTAAAATTGATGCAATAGTTTGTTTTCTTCATCAATCTACACACAATACCCCATAATGACAAAGTGTAAACAGGTTTTTAGAAATGTTTGCAAATGTATAAAAAAATGTAAAACAGAAATACCTCACTTACAAAGTACCCTTTGCTATGAGAGTCGAAATTGAGCTCAGGTGAATCCTGTTTTCATTGATCATCCTTAAGATGTTTCTACAACTTGATTGGAGTCCACCTGTGCTAAATTCAGTTGATTGGACATGATTTGGAAAGGCACACACCTGTCTATATAGGTCCCACAGTTGACAGTGCATGTCAGAGCAAAAACCAAGCCAGACGGAAGCCACTCCTCAGTGAAAGGTCCGCTTGGAGTTTGCCAAAAGGCACCTAAAGGACGTTCAGCCCTAGTCCTTATGAGAAACATGTTGCTTAAGAGGAGATGCAAATACTGTATGTACAGAATGTCATAACTGTAGCTTGTTCAAAGTCTGGAATTTTAGTTGATTACTATAGCCTATAGGAAGGAGGTGAAATCTAGTTTTTTGTTTATTATAAAAAGCTAAAATGTTGATACAAATACCTGCAAGCTGAGATCTACTGCTCAGATTTATTTTAAAAATGATTTAAAAATCTTAAGCCTATGCAACAATAACCTATTCAAAACAGTCTGTAGCAATGAGGTTTGTGCATATTGGCTAAGCTTGAATTGCCTTGCTGATGTTGTTCTTCTCAGACCATTTCCAAATGATATTTCAAAACTTAAGGTTTATGATCACAACGGTAATAGATCAGTTGTTGTATTGCTTGTGAGGCACAGCTGAGTGGGCATAAACTTTTTTTTTTTTCAATTTACTGACAATGCCTGCATCTGATGATCAGTCTCAGCGGAGGGAGGGAGGGAGCAGCCCTCTGCTCTCTCACCGTCCGCTGAGACTGACCATGACCAAAAAGGGGACACCGTCTTCCAGCTGATGGCGAAACTCGAGTCACTCCGCATTATTTTGGCCTCATCCACAAATTCATGTTACTCCTATGACCAGAGAAAGTGAAGTATTTCCACTAATAACAACAATGCAAGCCTTTTGATACACTCGTTCATTGCAGCTGCAGTGCTGGTTGAAGTGGAAGAAGGGAGAAGCTTGTTTAAAGTAAAAGTGTTGAATAAAAAAGGGGTTGACAGAGCTGAATGAAAACGTAAACATGAACTCACTCATGAAAACAGCAGCTCTTTGCTGTATTCGTCGACAGTCTCTCTTTTAAACGTTTGGAACTCTCACAGTGTCCATTTTGCTGTCCTCTGGAGGAAGCTGCAGACACTGTAATCGTAAGCCATCTGATTGACGAGCCTTAGGCCTATAGGTGCACTATAGGTGCTCGCGGGGTATGGCACTCGGAGGCAGCACTACAGCAAAGCCATAACAACGATTATTCCTGGTGATTTTTTTTCTTCTTCTCCCCTAGTCATATTGATCAAATCAAATCAAATGTATTTATATAGCCCTTCGTACATCAGCTGATATCTCAAAGTGCTGTACAGAAACCCAGCCTAAAACCCCAAACAGCAAGCAATGCAGGTGGCTAGGAAAAACTCCCTAGAAAGGCCAAAACCTAGGAAGAAACCTAGAGAGGAACCAGGCTATGTGGGGTGGCCAGTCCTCTTCTGGCTGTGCCGGGTGAAGATTATAACAGAACATGGCCAAGATGTTTAAATGTTCATAAATGACCAGCATGGTCGAATAATAATAAGGCAGAACAGTTGAAACTGGAGCAGCAGCACGGCCAGGTGGACTGGGGACAGCAAGGAGTCATCATGTCAGGTAGTCCTGAGGCATGGTCCTAGGGCTCAGGTCCTCTGAGAGAGAGAAAGAGAGAAAGAGAGAATTAGAGAGAGCACACTTAAATTCACACAGGACACCGAATAGGACAGGAGAAGTACTCCAGAAAAAACAAACTGACCCTAGCCCCCCGACACATAAACTACTGCAGCATATTGGTGGACATATTGATGCTCTCAAAATATAATTCCAAGTAGCACAGCTAAATATTTAGGAGCATATGCGACCACAATGGCCTCACTTTAGAGCCCTGCTAACAGCAGAACGCACACACGTGTGGACAGACACACCACGACTAGCCACGGTCGTGTTGCTATAAATATGTGCGTGGCATGCAAACAACAGCACTAACACACATGCTGATGTCAGCACACACTCAGACAGCTGCGTTTATGCAAAAAAAGGATGTGTGTGTATACATATTTTTAGAGGGCCGCTTTGAATACTTTATCAACAGCTCAACTGGGTGGAGTAAAACTCCGACAGCTGAAACAAAAGTGTGCTTATAGGAGGCTAAATATTAAGGGAGAACTTACATTCTAAACGCCATATGGGCTTTTTATATTGCATGAGGAAGATCGGAACTGGTTTTAGTCTGGGTGATGTGGAGTCATTGCTTGTGGTTCAGAACAGGCTGAAACGGCCACATCAAGAGAAGGGAAGGAAGGGAGAGGTCTAGGTTAATGATTACAGTCTTGTGTAAAGTCATTGTTTAGGGGGGAGTAGGGCAGGGGGGCGGTGGGGTTGAAGGGGGCACTTAAGGTGCTTTTGTGCCTTTTTAGTTCAGCAAAGCAAATGTTTGTGGTGATACTCACTGTCCAGTGGAGACCTGTGTGTGTGTGTGTGTGTGTGTGTGTGTGTATGTGCATTTTTGTGTGGTGTGTGTGTGTCCCTTTGTGTGTGTGTGTGTCTGTCCCCTCCGCCTAGGGGTTACTGAGTCCTCCAGTGGAGATTATTATTCCTACCCAGTCCAATGGACAAAGCCTCTGTGTGCTCGGGACCCAGGTCGGCATCTCCCACTAAATATTTGCCCTGGTGGTCGGACGCCCAATACTCGTGAGACACGCTGGAGTAGCCTAATGCATTGATAGGGCCGGGAGGAAACAAAACAACTATTTTGCAGAGTACAACTCTCCTCTCTGCTCTACTGTGCCTTTGTGTTGAGGTCAGACAGAGAGAGAGAGAGAGAGAGAGGGGAGATTGTTATATGTCATGACATTTGTTGGTTGTTTAGAATAGGAAAACTACTGAGCAATCATACATTTTCCTCCATGCTGCTGTAGTTTATTAGACAGGCAAGGACTAGAACTTCTGTCGGTGCATGTGGACTTGTTAGCACCAATTGGATATTCATCACAAAGAGCTAATGACCGATTAGGCGGGGCGGGGGGGCTTTTACACAACCAACCAACCGATCAGGGATTTATTGTTCATCAGAGTTTCTCGTTGAGAGTTATTCTTAGGAAGACCTAATTGAAACCCCCCTTTCACCTCCCACTCTTGTGAAGTAGATATGACATACAGAGATCAAAGATAATGCCGTATTAGGAAAGTACTTTGTCCCTGTTAGCTAAACAACGATGATGCTGATGACCGTTTGCTCTGTATGTTTAGTTTAAATAAGGAGTTGCAAGGACCACAAGTCCTAAGGACTTCAGGCTACATCATATGACTCGGTGCGTAGGTCCAGTAGTTCGGTATTTCAGCAACAAAAACACTTGGGGCAGCTTTCCTCAAGTTGCTAAGATCAGGATCGGATTCCTGATTATCCTGGTCTGTTATTTAGAAGAGACCAAATCACCCAAATTGCGCTACTGTTAATACTATGTGATACTTTTCAGTGGAATGACTTATTCCTCGTGACAAGGGCCGGGAGTTTGTCTCTGACCATGTGAACTGACCAGGAAAACCTCTGGGCCGTAGTAAGACCTATAGCCAATCCATTTTTCCTTGTCAGGTCATATGATCAGGAAAGTCTCCTCTGAGCCCTACTCATAACATCTTTTCCACACTTCTGTCCTACGACACACTTCTATTCTATTCTACTGTGATGTGAAGGATCTCTGACCGAGACAATGACTTTTGTGCCCTCGTTAGTTATAGTCCCATTGTCTATCCGCCCAGCAGAACATCTGTCCCCTCTGTCTCTCTGTGTCACCTCTGTTGGGACATCTGGTGTCCCCCCCTCTCTCTCCACGTGTGTCCTGTGGTATGACTATTATTTCCGGAGGAACAGTGGGAGACGATGCCACTTCTGGCTCCAGAGTAGCGCAGCGGTCTAAGGCACTGCATCTCAGTGCTAGAGGCGTCACTACAGACACCTTGGTTTGAATCCAGGATGTATCACAACTTGCTGTGATTGGAAGTCCCATAGGGTGGTGCATAATTGGCCCAGCGTCATCCGGGTTTGGCCAGTGTAGGCCGTCATTGTAAATTGTAAAATAAGAATTTGTTCTTAACTGACTTGCCTCGTTGAATAAAATAAAAATACATTATTACTGGTGGTATTCATTATTTTTTTTATATAACTATGTAAATCAGTTATGAACAAATTCTTATTTACAATGACAGCCTCTATATATATATATAAGAATTTGTTCATAACTGATTTACATAGTTATATAAAAAAATTATGAATACCACCAGTAATAATGTATTTTTATTTTATTTTATATATATATATAGTAGAAATAAATAAAAACCCTTGAAGGAGCAGGTGTATCCGGTACTGTGTGTATATATATATATTATTTCTACTATTTTCTACATTGTAGAACAGTCAACACATCAAAACTATGAATTAACATATAGAATCATGTAGTAAACAAAGCATTTGTTATTCTTCAAAGTAGCCACCCTTTGCCTTGATGACATGATGTGTTTGAAAGCATGGTGTTTTGTAGACTCACTCCCATTTATGACATTTCTGTGACTATGGGATAATAAGCTACCTATGTGTAGGCCTATCTTTAGCACCTGGTTGGTGTGTGTGTGCGTGTGTGTGCATGAATGTGTGTGTGTGTGCGTGCGTGCGTGTGTCCTTAAGGTTTTGTGACCCACAGAAACATGTAGGTCCATGACTCTTGCTCACTTGGACAACTACTTAACAGACTATTAGATAGTGTTCTCTTTCAGATGACCTGTTCAACCTTAAACACGGACCCCCCTCTCTCTTTCGAATGGCCTATTGAATGCCTCTTCCTACTGGGCACAGCTTTCCATTTATTGAGAACACTGACCTGTAAAGAAGGGTTGGAGGTAGTTGGTTGTGGATGGGCAGGCTACAACATTTGGATTTTAACTTATGGTAAGGTGTGAGACAGACTTGTCCTTGCCTGTAATGATCAGCAGGGTTTTTGAGTCTGTCCGGTCAACTAGTCTTTCATTGGTATGAATTGAAAACAGTAAACCACCAACCTGGAGTTAGGTGCCAATAAAATAATGGGAATCGCAATCTAAAAAGCTTATAGAGGAGGTTTCTCAAGATCTGGCTTCCTTGTGTCCTCTCTCCTGTCAAGAAGAGAGGGCGCTGTGTCAAACGTTTCATCAGAAGTTGTTGTCTTCTTCCAAGGCCTGTCGTGGTGAATCATCCTATGTTGGAGCTTACAGGGCCGTTATTATACACGTCTTGTCTCTGGGAGATTGCGGCTCTTTGGTGTTCTGTTCTGAACAGAGATTAAACAGAAGCAACAGCAGCAGTCTCTCTGGAGAGTTGAGATGTCGAGGGAGGTAGGTTCGAGGGGGAGAGAGAGAGAGCTTTCCAAAATATTTGGCAGTAGTCAATGATTTGCAGACCCTATCTAAGTGTTGTTGACCACCTTCGGGGGCCAGCATAATGGGGGCATTGTTACCCTCAGTAGGTTATTGCCTAGGGGGCTTTATGCAAAGTCATTGCATTATTTTTCAGTGCCAACAGAAGTAATATTTTACCTTTCATTCTGTGTTAGATTACAGTAAGGGGTTAAGGAGAGAGGAGAAGGTAGAGGATGAGAAGAAGGAAGAGAGAGAGAGAGAGTGATACAGAAGGGTAGCAGAGAGAGAGAGAAGCCTGGATAATACCAGGCGTGACACAGAAGGGTAGCAGAGAGAGAAGCCTGGATAATACCAGGCGTGACACAGAAGAGTAGCAGAGAGAGAGAAGCTTGGATAATACCAGGCGTGACACAGAAGGGTAGCAGAGAGAGAGAAGCCTGGATAATACCAGGCGTGACACAGAAGGGTAGCAGAGAGAGAGAAGCTTGGATAATACCAGGCGTGACACCGAAGGGTAGCAGAGAGAGAGAAGCCTGGATAATACCAGGCATGACACAGAAGGGCCGAGGTCGGGCCGAGGTCGGGCCGAGGTGCACTCTGAAGCTTCATCATGTATTAGCAGCCCAGGAGAGATGACCAAACCAAACTATGGGATTAAATATAAAATCAGATTGCATTCGCCTGCATGCTAATGCTTGTCAACTGGCCTACCTACACAGAGCCATATAGTAGTATAGAGATATATAGGTAAGCATATAGCTATGCATAGGCCTTAAATAAAATCCTTTGCTAAGCTACTTTACCACAAACAAGCACATCTTTGTGCATTTTTGTAACATACTGTATAGCATTAGCCTCCTTAGTGCCTCCTTTGTTGTTCATTTCAAGCCTTCATCTCATGGAGGAGTGGGGTGATATAGCCTACGGTACGGTATATTGATTTGACTAAATATAATTAAATGGGCCGATCCGATGTGCAGTACAATAGTGGATCGGATAAGGCCTGAAACAACAAGTGTAGGAACGGCTGTGCCTGTCCCAGATCTCTGTGGAAATGAAGTCAGAGGTTACAGCTGATACAGAAGTGGGGCACGAGCAGGGGGCCATGGGATAGGAGGGGGTGAGAGGAAAGAATGAGAGGAGGGGGTGAGAGGAGAGAGAGGGACTGCGCCCCATAGTCAGGATGTTTTCCTCAGGAATGAAACAATGGGACAGCGTGAGGGGTTTTGAACACGAAGGCAGATGCCGACAGGGAATTTCTATAGATTTCAGATTCAGAAATAGATTGAAACAATGAAGATGGAGTGTCTCATGAAGCCGAGCGCCCAAGTTTATGATCAGCGAGACTACAAATGCTGTGACTGTCTGGCCCCCTGCCTCTTCCGGATTGTCTAAACACATTGTTTTGACGTGTCAAGGCAGTAGAGAATTGCGGTGATGGTTTTCTGTGATATCAGAGTGCACCTTTGACACAGATTCCTATACTCTCTGTCGTTTTCCTTGATATTTTGTTCTGATATGCAGTGTTATTCATAATTTATTAGCACTTTTTCCGCCTGTGGGAATCGCCTGGCCAAGGTGTTTTTTTTTTTTCCCTTTCTAGTGGAAAGCCATTCGCTCCCTTTCTTCTCTCTCCTCTTTCTGAGATCTATCTCTCTTTATGCGGTAGAACGTGTCTCCTTAGTCGTGTATTCAGACCACGTGTCACCATTGTGACACATCTTTTCCCAGAAGTGTCCCCCACTGTCCTGCCTTGGGTTGTCCAGCTAATGAATGAGGGGATGTCGGTCATCTGCATTATCTTTCATCAAAGTGACCCCTCCCTCTTTCTCCAGTCCAGTCCCTCTAAACCCATCCTTTTCTTTCTTCTCCACCTCTTTTACGTCCCTCTACCCCCCCCACCCCCCCGCCCCTCTCTGAATCATTCCTGCTCTGACATCCCACTGAGTTCATCTCACGCCTGACGGAGCATTTAGCTTGCATGCTCCCAGGCTACGGCTGGCCGCAGATGCAGAGTGTGTGTAGGAGGAGTGTGTGTATGTGTGTCTCAGTACTGTATCCCTCTCTCTTGCTCCGGGACACCTTCCCTTCGTTCTCTCACACACCAGGGTAGATTTTGGTCTCCTTGGTGAAAATAGGGTCAAGGAATAGTGCGCTTGAGCCTTCGAATGGTCACTGGACTTCCTTGGTAACCCTTTCTGTGTACTTTCAATGGGACTGGATACCGTCAGTATTTTCTGGAGAATGATACCCTTTCCAACCGAACCACAGTGAGGCTTGACTGGCTGTTCCACTCTGGGCAGAGGAGAGTTGGACCTTAGTTGGATTTTGACGTTGGACAAGGGTGGATTCCCCCCCCCCTGCGACTATAGGATACCATGCTGCCTCAACTGCCTCAACTAAGAAGGGTAATGTGACTTAGCCTATGTATTTTGGGTCAAATAATACACGGGCAAGATATGCATTGGATCCCAGAGGGTAGAACTTGAAACATGAATGTGTGGAGAAGTTCCGTATTATAGCACATTTTCATTTGGAGGGCGCTCATTATGTGGTTGTATGGTGAGATCCTGTCGAGTGGCTGCTATCCAGTGTTTTAATTAACCAAACCCTGTGAGGAGATCTGCTGAATCTATTTGGCACAGAGGCTGGCAATGAGTGGCAATGGCAATGAGAAAGAAAGAGGAGAGCATGCTGCAGAGAGTGCGTGAGAGAGGGGGGAGTGAGGGATAAAGACAAAGAAAGAAAGAATATGATATGAGAGGAAGCTACACGGGCATGTCTTTTTTATTTCAATAGAATAGCCAAATGTTTTACAATTCTCTTCACATGAGTGGTTCCACTGAGGGATGTTCGTGTGTAAACCCTCAACCGAGTACGTATATGCCTGCTACATCATGTTAGTGCGGGGCAGGGAGAGAAGATAGCACGATGGAGAGGGATAGAGAGCAGGTGTTTCGCAAGCTATCTCTACCTGAAAATACATGATCTAAGTGATTGATAGCTGCTATTCTGCAGTCATAAAAGTATGCCTTGTTTACTTTGAAGAACTCCTAAAATAGTGATTGTGTCAGACAGCATAGGCGGCAGCTCTATGGAGACGAGATGATAACTTGAAATGAAATAATAAAGTTGTCAAATTAAACACATTTTAATATACACTTCAACTGATGTATTTTTAAAAAGTAAAGCAATTTGAATAAATAAGCAGTAATGAGAAGTCACGACCATCATGGGACTTTTATTAATTGTTTTTTTCTTTTTCTTTTTTTTACAGCATTTTGCAACCCTCATAATGCATAGCGTTTACAAAAATAGTGGAGACTGAAATCGGAACTTGATTATTTGTTAATAATTTAACCCGACACTGAACCAACCTAAAGAATCACTATTCGCTCAGCACTAATGATAGCCTACAGAAAAAAAGGACTGTCCCCCAAAAAAGTATATATTTTTTTGGCATCAATCCCATATACTAAACTGCAGAACCCACATCCATTTCCTGTGCCAATGAGCTAGCTAGCTGTAGCAGGCTGGCTGTGTAAAACGATGGATTAAAGCAGCACAAAAGACACCCCCACTAAGAACGCTGTCATGCTGACTGGGACGGTAGCTCGGTCGACAGTTGGGGAATATCCTGCACCGAGGGATTCTGCTTTGGTTGAGGTGGACTACAGATGATGGGGGACTGTTGGAGCTATACCAAGGTGAATTTGTTACTGTCAATACTGTAAGTGGACAGTAGCTGTAGAGAAGCATGATTGCGCGATGTTTTGTGGTGCACTGGAGTGTGTTATCCTCTACTACAGTAGGAATGTTTTTTGTAAGCTACACACAAAAAATGTTTAACATCTAAATACTACCAGATGGGGGTTATTTGGCTTATAACTGTTGTTGAACCCTTTTTGGTGATACAGTAGAACCCTTTTTTGAAGGTTCAGTAAAGAACCATCCTCATAAGGTTCTAAATGGTGCTATAAGGAACCCTTTCCTAAGGTTCTATAAAGCGCCATTAAAAAAGGTTATGTATAGTGGCCTCCCGCGTGGCGCAGTGGTCTAAGGCAGTGCTAGCTGTGCCACTGGAGATGCTGGTTTGAGTCCAGGCTCTGTCGCAGATGGCCATGACCGGGAAACCTATGGGGTGGCACACAATTGACCCAGCGTCGTCCGGGTTAGGCGATGTCTCAGCAATGTCGTCCGGGTTAGGGGAGGGTTTGGCTGGCCGGTTAGTTCTTGTCCTATTGCGCTCTAGCGACTCCTGTGGTGGGCCGGGGTGTACGGTGTTTCCTCTGACACATTGGTGCGGCTGGCTGCTGGGTTGTGTTTCAGAGGACACATGGCTCTTGACCTTTGCTTCTCCTGATTCCGTACTAATGGTTCTATATAGCACCAAAAAAGGGTTCCGCTATGGGTACAAACCTTTTTGGGGCTATATAGAACCATTTTTTTGTGTTCTTTATAGAACCTTTATGGAGAATCTGAAAGCTTCTTTCGAAATAATTTTGAGGAACCATGCAGTTTAAAAAAAATCCTGGATCCGCACAAATGCTCTCCATCCAACCTCACTGAGCTCGAGCTGTTTTGCAAGGAGGAATGGGAAAAAATTTCAGTCTCTCGATGTGCAAAACTGATAGAGACATACCCCAAGCGACTTACAGCTGTAATCGCAGCAAAAGGTGGCGCTACAAAGTATTAACTTAAGGGGGCTGAATAATTTTGCACGCCCAATTTTTCAGTTTTTGATTTGTTAAAAAAGTTTGAAATATCCAATAAATGTTGTTCCCCTTCATGATTGTGTCCCACTTGTTGTTGATTCTTCACAAAAAAAATACAGTTTTATATCTTTATGTTTGAAGCCTGAAATGTGGCAAAAGGTCGCAAAGTTCAAGGGGGCCGAATACTTTCGCAAGGCACTGTATATATATATACATGTATTCCATATGTGTTATTATTGTATATATATATATATATATACAGCTACCCTGTTTGTATGGTATTTAGATTTTTTCCTGCCACGTGGTGATTTTGCTGAGTTTAGCTTTAATAACATCATTAAGTTTTTCTCTATTCTACACATACTTAGGCTATATGACAGAGGAGAGACGTTGCGTGAAAAGGATTCGTGTGACTATCATGTACCTCATGCTTCCTGTTCAACTCCAAGGTACAGATGAGTACAGTTAGGTTGAATAACTGAATGAATCTATGAATAATTGTGGGTTAGCCTTTCACAAGACACCGTCACTGGCCATAGTCATGCATTTCACTGTAGGCTAAAAGTATCCTACAGTGAAAGTCCTTTTACTTGGAAGTGAAGAGGAGGCTGAATGTGTTTTTTTGTAAATGGTGGGGTCAAGGAGTTCGTCAGTGGAAGTGTTTCTGCTTGTAACCACTAGTGTACAGCAATACTACGGGGCGCCAGTATCTCATTTAAGAGACTCGGAGGACCATGGATGTCGTACCCACACTATTAGCTGTTTAGAAGAAGAAAGAAAACCAAAACCCCACAACGGCACCCAATACATGAATTACACATATCAGACAGTCTATAAAGTAAGTCAAGCGCTGTGTCTGATTGGTGGCTTTGGCTGGTAAAAACAGTCTCTTTGGAATCGGTACCGCGAGCTCCAAGAAGTACCAGACCCATAAGACTTTTACTAATAGACAAACAACGCTAAGTTAGAAAGGCTAGCTAGACCCACTGTTCAATTAAGTGACCTCAACTCTTTCTGTTTTACCCTGTTGCCTTATTAGAAGGCAGGTGTGCCAAATAGACTTGGATAACAAGTTAAGTGGAAGCAGCAACACGAGAGAGTAGGTCTAATTGTCGATTGTAAAACCCTTGGCCTTTTGAGAAGGAGAAAATATTAGCACAAACAGTGTTGCCGTGAGTAATTTTGTGTAGGCAAGGTACAGCCATTATAATGGATATCTGGAACTGTTAAACCTCTTGACATTTCAAAGCTGCTGCCGCATTATCAACACGCATGGAAAGGGTCATGTAGTCAACTTTTGGTCCTTGGCAACTACTGTAGTGAGGTTTGTGTCACTGCAAGAGGGCTGCCCTTAACCAAATCTCAGAATGCTGCGTCAAAAACGCTAGAACTGTATTGGGATGTTAAATTCATTCTTGCATCGTTCTCTCTCTCTCTCTCTCTCTCTCTCTCTCTCTCTCTCTCTCTCTCTCTCTCTCCTCTGTTTACAGGATCAGTTTGATAACTTGGAGAAGCATACACAGTCGGGCATCGAGTTTGTGGAGAGGTACACCAAATTCGTCAAAGAGCGATCGGAGATTGAAATCAACTATGCAAAGCAGATTAAGTGAGTTCTGCTTCTTTATTGCCCAGTTATGACCTTAGTATAGGCCTCTGTCTAGATGTTTCACGGGTGAATGAAATGGATAGTACTCTTTAATAATGTAATCATTTCAGTCTCAGCCTTCTTCAGCGTACAGAGTATATAATGATTATAACATATAAGATATTTCACTGCCATTAAAAACAAGCATGTCATGCTTCCGCACAGGCAAAGTCAATGACAGTTTGACGGTGTTCATCTCATCCAGCCTGCAGTGAGCACATCACTACTGTGTTGGTTTTAGTGAGGTCGTATCAGAGAGCCTGGCAGACTCAGCGATATTAGCTTTAGTCAGGTGGAGGGTTAAATAAACAGAAAAAGGATGCCTGGAACGGTAGTCTCTCGCTTTCTTTCTTTCCATCTCTCTCTCTCTTTCTCTCTAGCTGTCTGTTTCTCTCTCGGTCTCTCTTTCTTTGTTTCTCTCTGCGTCTCACTCTCTCATTTCTCTCTCTCTCTCTCCCTCTGGCACGATAGTGTTTTTCTCTTGCTGTTTTCCGCTGGAGGCGAGAGGAAGTAAGGTGGGGGGTGGGTTGGGGGCATGTGTTGCCATAGTAACGAGGTATCATCATTATCAACCCCAGCCAGCGCTGACCCACATTCATTTTTTTCCAAACACGGGGGAGTGTCAGTCATTTAGTCCCGCCCCCCTTTTAAACCTGCGCTCTTCCTCCCCTCAAATTCCATCAAACCACATTTTGGGATTTGGTTCCCCAGGAAGGAGGGTAGGGGTGAGGGGATATTCTTCCTAAGTCCTCTTACACCCCAACAACAAGCAGCAGGGATCTTCCCCCCAAATCCCTTATCTCGTTCCCTAGAGAGGGCCCATAAGAGGGCTAAACACTCTAAGTACTGACTACTGACCAACCCCCATCCAGCACCCCTCCTCTGCACCCCTAACCCCACCTCCTTCTCTTTCTAGATAAATCTTCCTTTACCAAGGAAATAATAGAACTAGTAGTTCATCAATCTCTGTTTGCATGCATAGCGCACACACGCATGTTCGTACACACACATACACACACACCACATGCCCTAATTAGTTTCCATCCGTGTCGGACTTTGGTATCTGTAACACAGAGATAGTATTTTATGGAGCGATTTCAGTGCCAACCAGCCTCACAACCACAGACCATGTGTATGGCGTCGTGTGGACGAGCAGTTTGCTGATGTCATCGTTGTGAACAGAGTGCCCCATGGTAGTGGTGGGGTTATGATATGGGCAGGCATAAGCTATGAACAATGAACACAATTGCATTTTATCGAAGGCAATTTGAATGCACAGAGATACCGTGGCGAGATCCTGAGGCCTATTGTTGTGCATTCATCCGCCGCCATCACCTCATGTTTCAGCATGATAACGCACGGCCCTATGTCGCAAGGATCGGTACACAATTCCTGGAAGCTGAACATGTTCCAGTTCTTCCATGGCCTTCATACTCACCAGACATGTCATCCATTGAGCATGTTTGGGATGCTCTGGATTGACGTCTACGACAGAGTGTTCCAGTTCCCGCCAATATCTAGCAACTTTGCACAGCCATTGAAGACGAGTGGGACAACATTCCACAGGCCACAGGTTTTCTGATCCATGCCCGTACCTTGAAAAAAAAAAGTATCTGTTCCAACAGATGCAAATCTGTATTCCCAGTCATGTGAAATCAATAGATTGGGGCCTAATGAATTTATTTCAATTGACTGATTGACTTTATATGAACTGTAAAAAATCTTAGAAATGATTGCATTTTGCGTCAGTATAGTTTTGTTCAGTATAGTTGAAATGCCCTGTCATAGCCCTTCTAGGGATAGCCTCTCCACTCCCTATTTAATATGTCTTTTGTGACTGACTGGGTTTAGAACCCGTTCTCCTGCGTGTCACAAGACTGAGTTAGTCCACTTAGTTAAAGCCTATAAAGATAAGTTCATGTAAAGGACGACATGATGCTTGCTTAACGAGTACCCCTTCCCCCTGATTTAGCTCATACCGAGACGCAAACTCAGGACCTCTGCCTCGCAAACACGTGACCGCTCACCTGAAGCACTCCAACCCACCGCGCTATTAAAAATTGTGCAAGGAGCGACACTTCAGGCTGATAAGTGAGTTTCACAGATCCCTATCTGCTACATCCACCTCCTTAACTCACTCCACAGCGCCCCCAGCGGTTGAACCAGCACAACTGTAGATCTGAGTTCCGTGGCACCATTGCAATGGACGTCACGCTGCCTGCTTAGCCTGATTCAGCTCATATGGAGACTTGAACTTAGGACTTCTGCCTCGAAAACACATGTGACCGCCCTCCTGAAGCATTTCAATCCATCGTGCTATTAAAAATAAAAAAAGGCCTACTTCAAATTGCGCAAGGGCCGATACTTTGAAATGATCTTCTACACTAATACAAGTCTTCGAAATCCAGCAAGGTGACTTGGCGTGGTTTGGAGATCCATGCTTATGTGATGAGAACCTTGCCTGAGACCTGAAGACGTGTTTGTTTGTGTTAGACATAGTCTAGTTTCAAGCAGGGCAGACTGGCCACCTGGTATTTCGTGCAAATGCCAGATGGACTGGTACATTTTTTTGCCCATTGGGCCTGTCTAACATGTTTTGGCTAAGTTATTTGGCTAATAATGGGGGCCGCATGGAGAGGAATGGGCCGGTGTGTTCAAAATGCCAGGGCCAGGTTTTGGTCCCAGTCTGCCCCTGGTTTCAAGTCTACAGCAAGGGTAGTCATTATAAGATGAACATTTGACTCGGTTGAGACTGTGTAAGCCTGTTGAGCTAAAGCCTAGGCTAAAGCCTAGCCATTGGTCCTGTGACTTGGATGGATCTCTTCAAGTCGGTCAAAGGAGGGTGAAGTGTAACACAGGTGGTTCTGTGACCACACTCGTGTGATAAGAAAGTTGCATTTTCTAGTGCACAGGAGACCTGTGTTATAACCCAGTCAGTCAAACTAACACATGTCTTCATGTCTCAGCCAAGGTTGTTCATTACATGGCCTTGCGGGCAGTCTGATCCCACACGCTTACATGAACGGTTTGCTACAATCGTTAATCAGTCTGGTATTTACGAGGTTACTCATCACATGGATGGATCACCAAACCGCCTCTGTTGCACTCTCATTAAATGAGGTGCAACAGATCCTTCTGCTTCTGTTTGCCAAGGAAAGTGTTGTGGATGTGCAGTAGGCCTGATTTCGAACCCAGTCAGTTATATTGGTGTCGTGTTCTCTGAGTATGAGGTCAAAGAGGGGTGAAATGTAACCCGAGGCTTGAAGACTTGTGTTAGCTTCCTGGACTATTCCCTATGGGCTTCGTCTAAGTGGGCTAATACAGTCCTGTGACATGCAGGAGACCTGGTTTCTCACCCAGACGACCTACTGCTATCACAGAAAAATAGGATTTGCAAGTGACAGAATAGATAGCCCTGTTTCTAAAGCCTTCAACAAGGTTATTCTGTTTTTTTTTTCTTTGACACAATGTGCATCATTGTATGTGTATCTTTGGACTAATTAGTCTCCAACCAATCAATTTAGCTCGTTAAAGCAGATCAAATCTACCTGGATCACTCCTAGATCCAATAAACGCTAATGAAATTGGCCCTTGGATCACCCGCCCCTCGTCACACCTCTATGCTGGAGGAAGTTAGATTTATAGTTTTTTTTCTTTTTCTCTTTTTTTCTTCTCCTCACTCTCTTTCATGCCTCTCTTCTCCCCCGGAGAGAATGTGTGTCTCTTTTTCCTCTCCTCCCTCTCTTGAACCTTTTTTGAGGTTTTTCCCCCTCGCTGCTGCTATTCTGCTGTAGCTTGACCTTGTCCGTGTGAGTTCTGATAGAGCTGCGATGTCTGTTGGATCTGTTGATAGACCTGTTCTATGGTCTCTGGGCCTGAACATGGCGACAGCTCTCTGCCGTGTATGAAACACCTCACAGATGGGTTAGCATCTCTGCATCCGCTATTAGAACGGACTCCTCGACAAGACAAATACCTCACTCTGCTCCGCAGATACCCTGGCACCACAATGGTCGAAGAGAAATGGTCGGAAATTAGACCAGAGGCATACAGTGAGCTCAAAGTATTGGGACAGTGACTCATTTTTGGTTGTTTTGACTCTCTATTCCAGCACTTTTAGATTTGAAATAATACAATGACTATGAATGGATCGTGAATAAGACATGCTAGCTTCTCACCATTACATTAACAGGGGAGGTTAGCATTTTTTGGGGGGTATGATCTTTGTGCGGACAGTCTGTGCGTTAACCTCATAGTCACTGTATCATTTCAAATCCAAAGTGCTGGAGTACAGAGCCAAAACAACAACAAAATGGTCACTGTCCCAATACTTTTGGAAGTCACTGTATTTAAAACCGTGCATGATATAGTGTGTAGACAGGCGGCATGGCTGGCTGCACAATACACAGTGCACAGTACCATTAGACCTACCATTTCACCAAACCAAACAGCATGCGCTGGTATAATCTACGTTAAATCCTCCTCCACTGTACCGAATGGATAAACACGCACAATGTTTCATTATAGTACAGAAGGTTACAGTGCATTACGTTTCCTCCCCCAAGCACAGTAACACACATTGGCATAATCCACAGTACAGTAGAGTACAGTAGGCATTGTGCATACTACTAAGAAGAATGGGGGTGTGGGTGTTACAAACACACTGTCTAGAGAAAATGACACAGTATCACCCAATATGGGGCACACACACACACACACGCGCGCACGCACGCACACACACACACACACACACTGGTCTAATCCTTGTTAAGTCCTATGAGCACCCCCTGTCTGTCTGTGTGTTGGTTAAATACTCTATGGAGGAGGAGGAGGAGGAGGAAAGCCAAATGCATTTTGAAATGACATCTGGCCATGAGAGACAGGCAGGGTAAAAGCAAGAGAGAAAATGAAGGAGAGCGGGGGAAGAGATAGATCTGCCTGGCAACAGAGCAGACACCAGGGGAGAGTAGTAGGAGGTTGTGGTGAAGAGAGAGAGAGAGAGCGACAGTGAACGAGCAGACATGCTGTAGTGTTTTTACCACATCCATGATTCGTTCATTCCTTTTTTTTTTTTTAACACATCCCATGCGTGGCATTTCAATGCTAGTACTGCCAAGGAGGAACACGTGCATGTCTCACTGGCAGAGTTAGGCCCACATGGTAGCCTAATAATGACCTTTGCTACTGTCAATGGCCATAACAGTTGTTGTACCAGCATTATTAATATTGCCTCTATTATATTGCCGCAGTAGCTAAGTCGTTGAAGAGGCAGCGGTCATTTCGTCCCCCCCGCCATTGACCATTAATATTAATGACCACGACGTCGCAGGGGCTCTGTTGATATTCTAGTGTTTCTATTGACCTTCATTGTGCTCACCATGTGCGACCTGACCTCCATTCCCCAAATGAGAGGGTTAATGGTCCAAACATCAGCATAGTAAACAGCACACCATGCATGAGTGAGAAGGCCTAGCTACAATATAGCAGGGTCCAAACACACCAGGAAAGTCGTGAAGAGGGCACGCCAAGAGAGCATCCTGACCGGTTGCATCACCGCCTGGTATGGCAACTGCTTGGCATTCGGCTGTAAGGCGGCTGCAGAGGGTAGTGCGTACGGCCCAGTACATCACTGCGGCCATGCGTCCTGCCATCGCAGGACCTATGTACTAGGCGGTGTCAGAGGAAGGCCCCAAAAAGAATTGTCAAAGACCCAAGTCATAGACTGTTCTCTCTGCTACCGCACGGCAAGCGCTATCAGAGCGCCAAGTCTAGGTCCAAAAGGCCCTTTAACAGCTTCTAACCCCCAAGCCATAAGACTGGAGCTGCTGCTCCAGTTTCAACTGGCCTGGGCCCTAGGACCATGTCCCATGACTACCTGACATGAGGACTCCTTGCTGTCCCCAGTCCACCTGGCCATGCTCCTGCTCCAGTTTCAACTGTTCTGCCTTACTATTATTCAACCATGCTGGGTCATTTATGAACATTTGAACATCTTGGCCACGTTCTGTTATAATCTCCACCCGGCACAGCCAAAAGAGGACTGGCCACCCCACATATGCTCTCTCTAATTCTCTCTTTCTTTCTCTCTCTCTCGGAGGACCTGAGCCCTAGGACAGTGCCCCAGGACTACCTGACATGATGGCTCCTTGCTGTCCCCATTCCACCTGACTGCTGCTGCTCCAGTTTCAACTGTTCTGCCTTATTATTATTCGACCATGCTGGTCATTTATGAACATTTGAACATCTTGGTCATGTTCTGTTATAATCTCTACCCGGCACAGCCAGAAGAGGACTGGCCACCCCACATAGCCCGGTTCCTCTCTAGGTTTCTTCCTAGGTTTTGGCCTTTCTAGGGAGTTTTTCCTAGCCACCGTGCTTTTACACCTGCATTGTTTGCTGTTTGGGGTTTTAGGCTGGGTTTCTGTACAGCACTTTGAGATATCAGCTGATGTACGAAGGGCTATATAAATAAATTTGATTTGATTTGATTTGCTGAACAATTCATCAAATGGCCACCCGGACTATTTACATTGACACACCGCCTCTTTGTTTTTACACTGCTGTTACTCGCTATTTATTATCAATGCATAGTCACTTTACACCTACCTACATGTACATATTACCTCGACTAACCTGGACCCCCTGTATATAGCCTCGTTATTTTATTGTGTTAGTTTTTATAAATGTTTTTACTTCAGTTTATTTAGTAAATATTTTCTTAACTCTGTTTCTTCAACTGCATTGTTGGTTAAGGGCTTGTAAAGTAACTGCATTGTTGGTTAAGGGCTTGTAAAGTAACTGTATTGTTGGTTTAAGGGCTTGTAAAGGAACTGTATTGTTGGTTAAGGGCTTGTAAAGTAACTGTATTGTTGGTTAAGGGCTTGTAAAGTAAGCATTTCACGGTATATTCTACACCAGTTGTACTCGGCGCATGCGACAAATAGCATTTGATTTGATCTACGCTCTTTACAAGGAGCACATGTGCTCCGAAGTTGAAAGATGTAGGTGCACACAAATTCATTTAGGAGCACAATGAAAAAATATTTGAAGTAATAAAGCTAGAATCCTTCATTTTTCGAGGTGTACTGGTGCTCCTAAAAAAATAAAACAGTTCCAGGTCGCACAGCCAAATATTTAGGTGCGTATGCGAGTAAAATGGTGGCATAGTGGAGCCCTGATGTGACTCACCATTCGCTGCCTGGCTGCTGTGCAGCACGCCTCATTGCTTCCTGATTCGCTCTGCATCTGTCTGCTGAAGTCTTATTGGCTTGTGTGGTGTGTTGCTGTTTCTAGGTGGATTCTTCTAATTGGTTTACCTGTTTTATTGGCTGTCTGGTAGAGTCTACTGTACATACACTGAGTGTACAAAACACCTGCTCTTTCCATGACAATGACTGACCAGGTGAATCCTGGTGAAATCTATGATATCTTATCGATTGTTACATCCACTTCAATCATTGTAGATGAAGGGGAGGAGACAGGTTAAATAATATTTTTTTTAGGCCTTGAGACAATTGAGACATGGATTTTGTATGTGTGCCATTCAGAGGGGGAATGGGCAAGACAAAATATTTAAGTGCCTTTTGAACGGGGTATGGTAGTAGGTGCTAGGCGCACTGGTTTGAGTGTGTCAAGAATTGCAAAACTGCTGTTTTTTTCTTGCTCAACAGTTTCCTGTGTGTATCAAGAATAGTCCACCACCCAAAGGACCCCCAGAAAACTTGAAACAACTGTGGGAAGTATTGGAGTCAACATGGGCCAGCATCCCTGTGAAAACCTTGTAGAGTCCATGCCGCAATGAATTGAGGCTGTTCTGAGGGCAAAATGGGCTGCAACTCAATATTCGGACGGTGTTCCTAATGTTTTGTACACTCAGTGTAGATTGAGTAACCTACTGTGTGTGCGTGCATGTGCGGAGTGCCTGCATGTGACTGTTATTAAACTGTGTGACATGTAGCAGGTACAGAGCGATAACCAGAATTAGGCGCGGAGTTGAGCCGACTATCGCTAGCAAACAGAGAGAGAGAGAGAGGCTGACGGAGAGAAAGAGACAGGGGAAATGAAGGAGACAGAGTGAGGGTTAAAGAGAGAAAGGAAGGAAGGAAGGAAGCGAGAGAGACAGAGATTTTGTCCTGGCCAGGTCACGTGGTCTGGAAAATCTTCTGGCCCTAACCATAACCCCCCCCCCTTTTCAGCATTCTACTAGTGCTGGCCTGTTCTATTCTACTCACTCGTCTCATGCATCTTCTTGGTGACTGATTGTGTATTCGCACTCCGGAGGCCATAAGCATTATTACTGGAACAGGGGGATGGATGTGGGGAGGGGGGGGTGGCGTAAAGCACTCTGGCAGATTGAACAGTAGTGGATGATCCATTGGCACAGTGACATGGACATCAGTAATGGAGGAGGCATTAGGGTATTTCAGCCCGCCTGCTGTCCTATTGTATCAATCCAATGGGATAGTATACACATGCTTAAAATAGTAGAAAGAATACAACATATTGTTACCCAGTACTGAAATAACAGACTACGGTTCTTCTCTCCTCACAGGAATCTATCAAAGAAGTATCAACCCAAGAAGAACTCAAAAGAGGAGGAGGAGAACAAGTGAGTTTGAGACTTTGCAATGCGACCATTGCAAATCATTGATAGTTGTTTTTTCTTCAATGAATGACACGACTTGAGCATGTTGTCATGACCCATCAATTGCTGTGTCAGCCCCTCCTCCTCTGACATCACTTTCTTTGACCTCTGACCTGTCAGGTACACGTCATGCCGGGCCTTCCTGTCGACACTGAATGAGCTGAACGACTACGCAGGTCAGCACGAAGTCATCGCTGAGAACCTGACCTCTCAGATCATCACAGAACTCTTGCGGTACCTCACGGAACTCAAGGCTGAGAGGAAATCGGTGAGACCACTCTTCCTTTTTATATTCTGATGCCCTCCGTGTACTGTATATTATTTTCTATTCTGTTCGACTCTATTATTTTATACGGTATGTGATATCTATCTTCTATTTATTTGTACCCATCCATTGATCCATCCATCCATCTCTCTGGTCTGTCTCTCAGTAGACTGGTCTGTCTCTCAGTAGACTGGTCTGTCTCTCAGTAGACTGATCTGTCTCTCAGTAGACTGTCGGTCAGTGAAGAGGCGACTCCGGGATGCTGACCTTCTAGGCAGTGTTGAAAAGAAAAATCCATATCTCAGACTGATCAATAAAAATAAAAGATTAAGATGGGCAAAAGAACACATACACTGGACAGATATATGCCTTTATCTTTGCAGCTCTGCCTAGAAGGCCGGCATCCCGGAGTCGCCTCTTCACTGTTGACGTTGAGACTGGTGTTTTGCGGGTACTATTTAATGAAGCTGCCAGTTGAGGCGACTGTTTCTCAAACTAGACACTCTACTGTACTTGTCCTCTTGCTCAGTTGTGCACCGGGGCCTCCCACTCCTCTTTCTATTCTGGTTAGGGCCAGTTTGTGCTGTTCTGTGAAGGGAGTAGTACACAGCGTCGTACAAGATCTTCAGTTTCTTAGCAATTTGTCGCATGGAATAGCCTTAATTTTTCAGAACAAGAATGGACTGACACATTTCAGTCTAAAAAAGGCCATTTTTATTGCTTCTTTAATCAGGACAACAGTTTTCAGCTGTGCTAACATAATAGCAAAAGGGTTTTCTAATGATCAATTAGCCATTTAAAATGATAAACTTGGATTAGCTAACACAATGTGCCATTGGAATACAGGAGTGACGGTTGCTGATAATGGGCCTCTGTACGCCTATGTAGATATTCCATAAAACAATCTGCCGTTTCCAGCTACAATAGTCATTTACAACATTAACAATGTCTACACTGTATTTCTTTCAAAAACAAGGACATTTCTAAGAGACCCCAAACTTTTGAACCGTAGTGTACATATGAAATGTGTAAAACAGCATGTAAACATTATTAAAGTGACTTGTGTTCCATTATTAAAGTGACCAGTGATTCTATGTCTATGTATATAAGGCAGCAGCCTCTAAGGTGCCTGGTTGAGTAACCGGGTGGTACCCGGCTAGTGATGGCTATTTAACAGTCTGATGGCCTTGAGATAGAAGCTGTTTTTCAGATGTCCTTGATGATCTTTTTGGCCTTCCTGTGACATTGGGTGCTGTAGGTGTCCTGGAGGGCAGTCAGTGTGCCCCCGGTGATGGGTTGGGCAGACCGCACCACCCTCTGGAGAGCCCTGCAGTTGCGGGTTGTGCAGTTGCCGTACCATGCGGTGATACATCCCGACAGGATGCTCTCAATTGTGCATTTATAGAAGTTTGTGAGGGTCTTAGGGGCCAGGACAAATTTCTTCAGCCTCCTGAGGTTGATGAGGCGCTGTTGCGCCTCCTTCACCACACTGTGTGGGTGAACTATTTCAGATTGTCAGTGATACAGTGGGGCAAAAAGGTATTTAGTCAGCCACCAATTGTGCAAGTTCTCCCACTTAAAAAGATGAGAGAGGCCTGTAATTGTCATCATAGGTACACTTCAACTATGACAGACAAAATTAGAAAGAAAAATCCAGAAAATCACATTGTCTGATTTTTTATGAATTTGCAAATCTGTTGTTTCCTGAAGCCCATGATCAGCTCCTTTGTTTTGTTGACGTTGAGCGAGAGGTTATTTGCCTGGCACCACTCCGCCAAGGCCCTCACCTCCTCCCTGTAGGCTGTCTCGTCATTGTTGGTAATCAGGCCTACTACCGTTGTGTCGTCTGCAAACTTGAAGATTGAGTTGGAGGAGTGCGTGGCCATGTAGTCATGGGTGAACAGAGAGTACAGGAGAGGGCTGAGCACGCACCCTTGTGGAGCCCCTGTGTTGAGGATCAGTGAAGTGGAGGTGTTGTTTCATACCTTCACCACCTGAGGGCAACGGTTCACCATCTATGCATGGTTTCTGGTTTGGGTAGGTTTTAATATTCCGAGCGGGAACAACATGCCCTATACACTTCCTGTTGAACTCAGTCACCGTGTCCATGTATATGTCAATGTTAATCTCAGAGGCTACCCAGAACATATCCCAGTCAGCATGATCAAAATAAACTTGAAGCTTGGATTCCGATTGGTCAGATCAGTGTTGAGTAGATCTTAGCACAGGTACCTACTGCTGGAGTTTCTGCCTATAGGAAGGTAGGAGCAAAATGGAGTCGTGATCTGATTGGCCGAAGGGAGGGCGGCGGAGTGCTTTGTAAGCATCCCGTAAGGGGGAGTTACATTGGTCAAGTGTTTTAGCAGCGTAGGTACTACAGCCAATGTGTTATAGAATCCCCAGCTACAATAAATTCAGGCCTCAGGATATGTGGCTTCCAGTTTGCACAAAGTCCAGTGTATTTCCTTGAGGGCCATCGTGGTATTGGCTTGAGGGGGAATATACACTGCTGTGACTATAACCAAAGAGAATTCTCTTGGGAGGTAATACGGTCAGCATTTGATCATGAGGTATTCTAGGTCAGGTGAACAAAAGTACTTTAGTTTCTGTATGTTATCACAATCTCACCATGACTAGTTAATCATGAAACATACACCAAAGCCTTTCTTCTTCCCGGAGAGTTCTTTATGCCTGTCTGCGCGATGTACTGAGAACCCAGCTGACAGTTTTTCCAGAGAGAGCCATGATTCCGTGAAATAGAGTATGTTACAGACGTCTCTCTGGAAGGATATCCTCGCCCTGAGCTCGACTACTTTATTGTCCAGAGACTGGACATTACGGAATAATATACTCGGAAGTGGTGGATGGTGTGCACGCCTCCTGAGTCGGACTAGAAATCCACTCCGAATACCTCAGCCTCTGGGATGAGTTCAATTGCCCTGGGGGGTATAGACAAAGGATTCAATTCGGGAAAGTTGTATTCCTGGTCGTAATGCTGGTGAGTTACCGCCGCTCTGATATCGAAAAGTTATTTCCAGCTGTATGTAATAACACAAAAAAAACATTCTGGGCTAATAATGTAAGATATAACACACAAAAAAAACTAAATACTGCAAAGTTGCTTTGGAACTAGAAGCAGGGCTGCCGTGTCTGTTGGCGCCATCTTATCGGGTTGTCTATTGGTCTATGTTTGTGGTCAGTCTTGCTCTTCTACACTACTTAACCATAACCATACAGTTTATTTTATAGACAGTAAAACTTTCAAGCTTTATCCAGAATCCCAGACACACTTGGCCACAGGAAAGAGAGAGAGCGAGGCCTATCCCGTCCGCCTGCCCTATCCTGTACACTGAGGTCATAATTGTGTCAAGACACTGTAGATACACAGCCAGCCGCCCAAAGACTTGCCATTGGGCAAACACATGACTCCTATGGGTGTGTCCCAAATGGCACCCTATTCCCTATATAGGGCACTACTTTTGACCAAAGAGAATAGGTACCATTAGGGTTGCAGCCTATGACTTATATGGAACAAATCTTAGATTCATATATCATTTAGAGGATATTTTTCTCTTATAAACTCCCTTTTAACACATTTGTCCTTCCCATTGTAAACATGCATTAACACAGTAGTAATATCTTAGTTAGGATTCAAGGAAAACAAAATAGAAGCTACCTTTTAGACATTAGTTTTGGTCAGAGGCAAGGAGAAACTACTCAACTAGAAAAAGAGCAGTTTGTCAGAAAAACTGTCACGGCCCATCATGTCACGGAAGCTCTGCCAGGGAATACATCAGAGTTGAAAACTGTAAAGAGCTGCAGGGCGTCAGTGGCTGACATGACCTTTCCCACTGACCTCTCTAAGCATGTGTCTACACACCACACAGTCAAGGACAAGACACTGTATGCCCTCCCTCTTGAGCTTCCCTTAAAAGACCACAGCAGGAAAACAAGGAACCCTGATGGACTATTGATTCAGCCATTTTTTTCCTAAAGCTCAGTTAGAACAACATTGAGATTGCGAACACAGAGAGGGGGATTTCCAGGGAGCTCTTCTAAATGTCTCTTGAGTTTGTTTGAAGAAGAATCCTCAGGCCCTCAGGGTTTGCCCTGGTCTGTAGGCTTTGGGTCTGGTTTGGTCTAGCCGGGCTCGGCTCAGCCTGGGTCTGGCTTCAGGTCTGGGTCTCTGTCTGTCTATTGTCTTGTGTTTGGCCCCGCTCCCAAAGGATTGGCCCTCATGCACTAGAAATGTTCCCCTCAGACTGCATGCAGGATGCTATTGCAACCGACCGGCACACTCGCGCACACCCTCCTTTTCCGCCTCCTCCGTCTCTCTGCTTTTCCCAGGGCAGTTTGCTCTCTTTTCTTATTCACCTCTCTTTTTTACAGTCTTTAATTTCTTACACATACACACTCGTCACCTGGTAGTCCGTCATCCATCTTCCTGATCAATTTAATAACGTTCGGCTACAATCACAATGTTGCCTTGAGGACTGCCAGCTAGCCTCGTATCTAACTCTAAACCAACAAATGCCCACATCCAGCGATAGTAGCCTCTCTGTAAGCCAACATTAAAAAAATTGGTTTTAAGGACAGTAAATTGTTTTTATCTGCATGATAGAGATGACTGATGTAATGTCTGCTTCCAAGTCACACTCTCAAACACAAAGATCCCCTGAACTCGGCTCACTTTCCAGCCCACTTTCCAGCTCACACTCTCAAACACATACAGATGAAGTCGGAAGTTTAAATACACTTAGGTTAGAGTCGTTAACCTGTTTTTCAACCAATCCACAAATTTCTTGTTGACAAACTATAGTTTTGGCAAGTCGGTTAGGACATCTACTTTGAGCATGACACAAGTCATTTTTCCAACAATTGTTTACAGACAGATTATTTCACTTATAATTCACAGTATCACAATTCCAGTGGGTCAGAAGTTTACATACACTAAGTTGACTGTGCCTTTAAACAGCTTGGAAAATTCCAGAAAATTATGTCATGGCTTTAGAAGCTTCTGATAGGCTAATTGACATCATTTGAGTCAATTGGAGGTGTACCTGTGGATGTATATCAAGGCCTACCTTCAAACTCAGTGCCTCTTCGCTTGACATCATGGGAAAATCAAAAGAAATCATCCAAGATCTCAGAAGAAAATGGTAGACATCCACAAGTCTCGTTCATCCTTGGGAGCAATTTCCAAACGCCTAAAGGCACCACGTTCATCTGTATAAACAATAGTAAGCAAGTATAAACACCATGGGACCACACAGCTGTCAGACTGCTAAGAAAGGAGACGCGTTCTGTCTCCTAGAGATGAACGTACTTCGGTGCGAAAAGTGCAAATCAATCCCAGAACAACAGCAAAGGACCTTGTGAATATAGTGGAGGAAACAGACACAAAAGTATCTATATCCACAGTAAAACGAGTCCTACATAGACGTAACCTGAAAGGCCTCTGAAGAAGCCACTGCTCCAAAAACGCCATAAAAAAGCCAGACTACGGTTTGCAACCACACATGGGGACAAAGGTTGTACTTTTGGGATAAATGTCCTCTGGTCTGATGAAACAAAAATAGAACTGTTTGGCCATAATGACCATCGCTATGTTTGGAGGAAAAAGGGTGAGGCTTGCAAGCCAAAGAACACCATCCCAACCGTGACGCACGGGGGTGGCAGCAACATGTTGTGGGGGTGCTTTGCTGCAGGAGGGACTGGTGCACTTCATAAAATAGATGGCATTATGAGGGAACAAAATTATGTGGATATATTGAAGCAAAATCTCAAGACATCAGTCAGGAAGTTAAAGCTTGGTCGCAAATGGTTCTTCCAAATGGACAATGACCCCAAGCATACTTCCAGAATTATGGTAAAATGGCTTAAGGACAACAAAGTCAAGGTATCAGAGTGGCCATCACAAAGCCCTGACCTCAATCCTATAGAAAATTTGTAGGCAGAACTGAAAATGTGTGTGCGAGCAAGGATCCTACAAACCTGACTCCGTTACACCAGCTCTGTCGGGAGGAATGGGCCAAAATTCACCCAACTTATTGTGGGAAGCGTGTGGGTGGCTACCTGAGATGTTTGACCAAAGTTAAACCATTTAAAGGCAATGCTACCAAATACTGGGGGAATGTAAACTTCTGACCCATTGGAAATGTGATTAAAGAAATAAAAGCTGAAATAAATCAACTATTATTCTGACATTTCACATTCTTAAAATAAAGTGGTGAACCTAACTGACCTAAGACAGGGAATTTCTACTACGATTAACTGTCAGGAATTGTGAAAAACTGAGTTTAAATTGACTACTTAAAATTACTACTTCAACTGCAGATCCCCTGAATGCAGCTCACTCTCCAGATCCCAATCACCTGAATTCTGATCACCTGTTCACACACCTGTATATCATTTACACACACTATTCAGTTCAGTTCCTTTGCACCCCATCATTATGAGGTATTGTTTTTTGTTGTTGTTACACGTTCTATTCAGAGCTCTGTTTATATCCAAATTAGTCCTACACGTGGTATCATAGTTTTTAACAACGCCTTTTTGCCTGTTCCCCTGCCTGTCGTCAACCTCTTGCCTGATCTCACAGACTGTACTGACACCTTTTTGGAGCCCCTGTGTATGACCTTCTGCCTCTCCCCAGACCCAACTACCTGCCTCCTCCTGTGGTCCTTTGCAAATAAACACCTGCTGCACCCTGCGCTTGAAGCCAGCACTCTGTCTCCCATCGTATTCATTCCAACTGACTCTGTTCTCCAGTATTCAGCTACAGTTTCTTATTATTCCCTCTGTAACTAACCCTAAGTCAGTCCAACCCTGGTTTATTGGCCCATAGAGACACTGTCTGGGGCTCGATTCTGGCCCTTTGCTCAATGTTGTCCTTATTTCCTTATTGGTAAGAATACCACAGCATTTGGAAGTGGTTGTTTGTTGTGCTACCAGGTTGTTAGCTTTTTTGTGGAGTGCTGTAACCTGGTGGTCAGTCTGTTTTTAGCTCTGTCTAGCAGCCAACTTCCTCGTCGTTGTCATGCCAAACACGCAGCAGAAACCGACTGGAACAGGTTGTTGTACAGAGCACCTGTGTTGTGACGGTGTTGTTGAAAATAGAACGTTATGTCTGTGCATGTCGATAACACGCGAAGCCCGAGAGCTACACATGCTTATTCATAATTTATGAGCGTATCTTTTTACTAGTTTGCTTGTAGTAACATAGCATTGACTATATGAAGCATCAGAAGAAGCAGTCTAGAATAGAAATAGGTGGCCTTCATCAGGGAGACCCTCTACGCTAAGCGTGTGCCCCAGAGTAAGTAGCCTAATATGTATAGATACTGGACTGTTATTTAGCAGTGAGAGAACGGGAGGGAGTAAGTTCTGCCTCTCTTTTAATCTTTTGGACACATGCAAGCATTAACACAATCATCAGTATCTACTGTAGCCATTTGTTATGCTGTAGAAACAGACCGATATCTGCAGACATAGACAGACAGAGGGATTATAGGATGGCTGAGTCAGTCTTGTCTACGGATGTCCCTTCTGGGGGCTTACAGTGGCCTACTGGCCTTTCAGTGGGTCAGCACAGTGCAGGTGTAATCGATCTACAGCACAGAATGATAGGAGCATTAAATGAATACCTTAACCTCCATTAATTCCAGAGTTATGGAGCTGGGTTTTGGACTGGAACCCCCCACCTCCTCTCCCCTCTCCCTCCCTGCCTCCCTCCCCCTCCTCTTCATCCTCCCATTTCTCCCTGTTTGAACCCTCAGAAAGCCCAGCTCTGGGGGACAGGGGGAGGTGGGGAAGGGGGCAGACGATGTGAGAGGGCGGTCAGTCCTCCTCCTTCCCAGATGCTTCTGAGCTTATGGTATATGGCAGTCTCTCCGCTGGGAGTCAGGCTAGGTGGGTCTGGTTTATGTAAGTGGCTGTATCCCTATTTTTGGTCTTAGTGCTGTAGTAGGCCCCTAGAGGTAAGAAGAGTCACTGCCGCCTGAAAGTAGGTGCTGCACACATACACACTTTTACATACAATTAGGCTAAATACATACATTGAAATATGTGTTCATTGAGTCATGTAGAGTGGGAGATTTGAGTGACACATTTGAGTGAAGCATGCTGGTCTAGAACATTAATGCTGCCATAAAAACACAGCACAGTCCATATCCAAGGGTGGATGAGGCTAGCCAGATGACAACACATGGTGTGTATAGAGCAGGCAGGGTTAATATGGGATGAGACGGCTAAGTCTCTGAGGCCTTAGTACAGTTGCTGAGTTTATGCTGAGGAATCATTAAGATGGTCACTCAGCAACAACACACATCCTGCCCTAAGTAGCAGACCTGGGTTCAAATACTATTTCAGGTATTTCAATTAGTCTTCAATACATTTCAAAACAGGTTTATTCAGATAGCCTTTATTTGAGAAAAACAAGTAGTTGAGTATTAGAATGCATTTGGAAAAACACTTGGAAAGTATTTTAAAATAGTAAAATGCTCTGACTCAAATATACTCCCATACTTTTAACCCAGGTATTTGAAAATAGTATTTTAAACCGTTTTTGAAAAATACATTCAAGTACAATTTGGTTTACTTTTTAAAATTAAAAATTAAAAATAAATAAATAACCATTCAAAGACTCAAATAAAAGTACTTCTTTTGGGCTGTGTATTTGAAAATACTCAATACACAGAACAAAGTATTTAAATAACAAATACTCAAATACACATGTATTTGAACACAGGTCTGCTGACTGTCCTCTATGGACCTCCATGCCCTGCCCCGCTCAGAAGGCTTTAGCTGCATGCTGTAGCCTAATAAGGGCCTGGAAAGACCTCGTAACGTTAAACGCTGTTAAACGCTGTCGAGAGCATCTGGGATTGCTGATTAGTTGGACTACTTGTAGATGTCATGATGGACGTCTGAATGGTATTTTCATGTATTTCTGTGTTGTTATATGAAGTAAACATGCTGGCAGTATCGCTGGGATTAGATGATTAGTAAGTACGCTTGTAGAGGTCTTGATAATGGGTCTCTGATGATTTTATCAAATTAATTGCCTGATCTGTTTAGGCCTATTTTGAAAAAAAACAACAACATTGCTCTAGCAGTGTGTTTGAGGATTAGGAGGTTGCCCAGAAGTTCTAACCAGACCACAATGTGACAACTGTCCACATCGGCCATAAAATATAAACAAAACCAACTGTTAGAGATGGGAAAAAACGATTGAAAGAATCTGTTGAAAAACTAAAAGGGAAAAACAAAAGGGTCATAAATGTCCTTGGCGAGCTTGGCGAGGGATACAGCTCTCATTCATCATGGGAAGAACGGTGCAGCTGAGTCGTTGAGAATGTTTCGTATCTGGAGCTGGTCTGGAGGCTGGGATGGTCTGCTTTGCTCTGCCTGTTACATTCCTCTCCCGTTTTGTGGAAAGACAAATCAAAACCAAAGAGAGGAGGTGGAAGAGGAGGGGAGCAGAAGGAGGATGAGGATGAGGGGAGGGGAGGAGGAAGAGGTGGGGGGCCGAGGTCTCCTGTTCTCTTCCCCCAGACAGACCCAGACCCCAGTCATAAATGACCGCTCCTCACTGTGACTCTATACTGTCTGAAGTGTCCTTCAATGAGCTAAACACGAGGGTTAGTGTTTCACTAGGTTTTCGTAGCATCTCATATATGTCTGTGTCTGTGCAGACACACTGGTGGATAAATTGTGGGTCTTTATATCCGCCAGTCAGAGTTAGTGTGTATGTGTGTCTTCGATACGGTTAGCTGCACTCGGGTCACTAATTCTCCAGACCTGACAGTGAAAAAGTTGCACCTGCGCACTGATCAGAATAGCTGGTGCCAGAGAGACACAGAGAACCCAATAATACACATCTGATCCTCTTGCCCGGTCCATCTATTCCACTCCAGTCCCACAGCTCCCACCATAATACATATGGTGAGCCTGGCATGGTGTGTGTGTGTATGTGTACACGTGAGAGAGAACCAGGGAGAGAGAGAGGGAGAGAGAGAGATAGAGAGTGTGTGTGTGTGAGAGAGACTTTTTAAAATCATTTTAAAATCCCCTTTATTGGGTCAAGACCGTACATTGCTTGAATATTCAATCTGAAATCATGCACCACCGCGCTCATGTGTACCAGCCTGTGAAAAAAACAGCAGTTTGAGAGGGTTTAAGAGAACAACTCCAGATCCCACTCATTGCCCAATGTATAATCCTCCATTGGAGGTCAGCTGTCCATTTGTCGATTGGCCGCTTATATAGCGATCACCAACAGCCTTTTGGGGAAGTGCCTGAACCAAACAACTCAGCCCACCTCATTGACTTCACCCCTTCCAGAGAACGTGCATTCACACCTGTTGTGTACATCACATTCTTTCCAACTGCCTTGAACTCCCCAGTTCTGGGGTCATGAATGACAGCAGCAGACCCTCGCCCTCCTGCACTGCCCACGCAACATCAGCAGTGACATTCAGGGCGGGGAGGACTCACTCTTGGCCCTCAGGCCACTGGTCAGAATGTGTGCTGTGGGACGCAAAACCTTGACAGATTGCTGGAAAGGACTCACAGACCACCTTTCTAATCTGCTTTAGCAGGCGGGATGATGACTGGCTTAGATATGAGATATGATTTTATATTCTGCACACAACAATGCTACAGGTCTACCATTAAAAAAAAATAAAACTTTTTAAAATCTCTCTCTCTCTTTCTCTCGAACCGGCATAAAAAAAACACTTCTACGTGACCACAAACCTTCGAACGATATTGTATATAAAATGGTTTATTTGGCCTCTGAAGAACTAAAGAGATTGTGTGGTTCAGGGGGTTCACAAATTTTTTGTAAGGTGAGTCCTAAATGTTGGTGTGTGAGAGAGAGAGTCTTTTCTGTACCAGGAGCATAGTGCACAAACCCTTTGTCTGGGAGAAGAACACGTGTCCAAGTAAAAGGCTACCAACTGAACCTGGCATCACATGAGACACTTCATCTTACCGATCTTTTCAAAATCTCTTCTACCTGACTTGGCCTCAACCCGCATTCTTAATCATTATCCCAAAAACTAGACAACCAGCAAAGATTTTGGAGAAAGTCAAGAACATGGTCATTTAGACTGAGGAGAATACAAGCCAAAGTGCATGTTTGGAACATTAATCAGCCTATCAATAATGCATGTTTCTCTGCCAGTCTCCCGTCCCCTGAATGTGAGATCCTTTAGCGCTTCAGGTCATTGACCTGTTGAAATGCCAGCGGGCTCCTTGGCAGCCCCAAGCCCCGGCAGTTAACATGTTGCTGTTCTGAAGAGTGGAGGAGAGGAGAGGGGAAGGAGAAGGGGAGGCTATGTGAGAGGGGAGATAAGAGGTGTGTTCCCTTCGCCTGGTGTGGACCATACGTTCTGGATGGACCGGGGCCAAGTGGATCACTGCAAGGCAGTCCAGTCATTTTAAATGGCCAGATAGACTGGCAGACACTGAGAAGCACTGTCTGTAGACTATGTTGCCCATACAGATGCACATGTACAATCTTAGGGGAAAAAGGTGCTATCTAGAACCTAAAAGGGTTCTTTGGCTGTCCACATAGGATAACCCTTTGAAGACCTCCTTTTGGTTCCAGGTAGAACCCTTTTGGTTCCATGTAGAACTCTTCCCATAGAGGAACCCTTGGAACCTTTTTTTGTTTTGTTTTAAAAGTGTAGTATATGTTCTCATCAGACTAGACCTGCAGCATCTTTATTGCAGATGGGTCTGAATCAGAAACACGAGGCAGACTCTTTTTGTTTTAGATGGTGTCCATGCCTCGTAAAGATGTCCAGGTCAGAATCATACACTTAGAAAACTCGTTTTACTTTAGACTCGCTAATGTTTTCATATGGCGTCCATGCATCGTATCACCAAATATCTCTGCCACATACTGTAGGACTATATATTCCATCACAGCCCTCCGTACTACAGTACTGAAGCATTGGTTGTTCTCAAGAGTAGCTTGTTTGGGGAGGAGTGTTAGTGTCTCAGTTTGTGTCCCATATGGCACCCTATTCCCTATGAGCCCTGGTCAAAAAAAGTGTACTATATAAATGGAATAGGGTGTAATTTGGAACACAGCCTCAGTGTGGTTTGTTTATCTTTGATGGGATGGAAGAAGGGTTGATTTGAAACGACATGGAGAGTTGGCTGTCTTCCCCCTAAAACACAGTCTCCGTTGCCTTTGCTTTCGTAAACTTCCCTCAGAAATGTTGTCATGGAGAAACAAATATTTGCTTCACGGAGAGAGTTGGACATTAACAATGTCACTTGATCCTGTCCTTTCAGTGTCCTGTGTCTTGTGAAATGACTTGCCGCCTGCCTCTCTGTGTGGCGACCTGAGGAAGTAAATATTATTCTGTCAGTTATGATACATTTACAAACATGTTACTACCTTTTAAAGGGGAGTTTGGGGAGCGACCCTTTAGTATATTTTCAGTTAAAGAGCTGAGACACTTGACTACACCACTGGATTCCCCAATGCATTTTAAAGGGTAGGAAGCATGTAACACCACAGTGTGGTCAAAGATGTATTAACTTAGTTGTAGTCACGGTCTGGTTACCTGTACGTACAAACATAGTTACCTTTTTGGGTTGTTACAAGTTTATACAACGGGTGGCTGTAATCCTGAATGCTGATTGGTTAAAACCGCATTCCAGCCCGTGTCTATTCCACAAGTTACCACCGGCTAAATCTTTGAGGTTAAAATGCCTATTTACTCTGTTCCATCTGACTGCGCAATCCACTGTCCGATCAGCCAAGCCAGGCAATTTATAAACTTGATCTCCACTATAAAAAGCATCTTGTCACGTCTACTCCCGCTCCCCCTCTCCAGCCCTCGATGTTGCCAGTTTACTCATTATTACGCACACCTGCCACCGTCGTTACGCGCACCTGCACCTCATGAGACTCACCTGGACTCCATCACCTTCCTGATTACCTCCCCTATATCTGTCACTCCCTTTGGTTCTTTCCCCAGGTGTTATTGATTCTGTTTCTTTGTTTCATGTCTGTACGCTACTCGTGTTTCTTGTTTTGTTCCGGTATTTACTAAATTCACTCCCTGTTCTTGCTTCCCCATTCTTAGCGTACACTTTACACATCTAGACATTTTCTCACAATTCTTTTAGACTAAGATGTAGTTTTCAACAGCGGAGATTTGTATAAACCTTGCTGTCTGTCTCTCTGACATTTGCAACATTGTTTCAATATTCAAAATCTCCACCTGTCCCATAGTTATGAACGTGTCGGGAGTTGGGAGTCGGGACGAGACAGACAGACTGACAGGCAGGCAGGCAGGCAGGCAGGCAGGCAGGCAGCATCTCTCAACCAGTTGAAATCATGAATCAGTTGGCCACATTTTTATGGATATATACAAAGATATGTCAATCGAAAAAAGGTCAAACTAAACTAAGTGCAGCTAGTTTGCAGTCTTTCCAGCTTCAGTTTGAAGTGATTGTGTTAGCTGTGTTGTTGGCTAGCTCCTCTGAACAACAGTGTCCTGACGAGAGAGCACATTTTCTATGCCAGGCGAAATCACGCCTCATTAGCTCATTGTTATGGATGTATCCAAATAAATGTCACCTGAAAACAGCTTAAAACAATCGCAAATGCAAATGCAACTACTGTTGTTATTCTGGCTGCGCTGTGTGACGTGACTGTAAATTAGCCGTAGTTGGCTAGCTAGCAAGAAAGAGATAAGAACGCTCCCAGCCAGTATGGCAATGGAACATTTAGAACAAACGACTGGGTCGCATCCATAGATACAGGTCAAAGAAACTGCATTGGGACTTTTGATGTGTATCCTAATACAAATCCATATGTTACATGTGGTTACTTTTATGCTACATACCCTTTAAAGTGGCTCACACCATTGTGTGGGTGATCCATTCCCTTTAAGAACTAAAGGACTTCCTCTGAAACAGTTTGAGGACTTCTTCCTTTGACAGCTTCCCCAAAGATAGTCATGGTTTTACCAGTGAGATAGGGAAGTGAGAATTGAGATTACCAAGGTCAACCCAGTTCATTCATAAAGCCTAGACATTGATAGACATGTACTATTTAATTGGGGAGACGTTAATTCTTTGTTAATTTCTTGTCATGTGTGTTTGTATGTGTGTTTGTGTGTGTGTGTATGTGTGCTTGTGTAAGTGCGTGTGTGCGTGTGTGCGTGTGTGCGTGTGTGTGTGTGTGTGTGTGTGTGTGTGTGTGTTTGTTGTGTGTGACATGCATGCATTTGTGTGTGTGTGTGTGTGTGTGTGTGTGTGTGTGTGTGTGCGTGCTGAGTACAAGAGTTACTGGCAGAGGCCATTTAGATTAGAAGCACTGACACGTCACTGAAATACAATCGCTGGGATTTTCATTCTGTGTAATAGCCTGTGTCCTTTATTGAACGCCTGGGGTAGATATTCAACACAGCTACTGAGGCTGAGACCAGCACAGACTGGTGCCTGCTGAGGATAGCTCTCTTTCATTCGTTGTTGATTTCAACTGCTTCAGGAGAGATATATTATTAGACCTTTAGAACTGATAACGCAGATTGTCCGTTTATTAATCTTTCTTTTTAACATGTTCAATGACAATCCAGAGAAGAAGTACTCGCTTTTTTTATATACCAGTATACATTTTTTTCCACTAAGAGGGCTGCAGAGAAACGTGCTCTGTCTTTTGGCCACGTGTGGTCTCAGTCATCTCCTTCTCTCATTCTTTCCCTGGAGGGGGGAGGCCAAGTGGGGCCTGTTAGAAAAACACCCAGCGTGTTTACTGAGCGTGCCCAGACCAACAGCTGCCATGTCCTCCGTGCGCAATATGCCACGCTTGGCAAGGCTGGCACTGGCAGCCATCTTAGAATATCTCTCTCTGTATCAATCTCTATCTGTGTTTGGGTATGTCTATGTCCTTTCCTGCTGCCCTTTTATATCTCCCTGTCTTTCCTGTCTATGCCAACATTTTCTGTCTCACTATCTTTCCTTTTCCCCCTCCATTTCTCTTTCTTTTCTCTCTCGCTCTCTTCTTCCCCCTCTCTATATCCCTCTCTCTCTCTCGCTCTCTTTCTCCCCCCCCTCTCTCTCTCTCTCACACACACAGACACACACACACACACACACATACATACATACACACACACACACAAACATAGAGCCACACACACCGTCCATGGTCATGCCTCAGTACAGCCTAATTGTTTTCTGGGCTCTGGCCACCCGTGTTACATTGGGGGGGGTGAAGATGGGTGTCCTATCCCCAGGCATGGTAATCATCAGTAGCTTGCTCTCACCTACCTGTAATATGTCACTAGTGTCAGAGCATGTGACTCTGCAGTGCAACACTCTAATTCCCGGTGTTTCCCTGCCCGGGTCCTCGAGTACTCCCAGACAAACACACCTCGTTCAACTCATTGAGGGCTTGATGATTGGTTGACAAGTTGAATCAGGTGTGCTTGTTGTCCATGGTTACAATACAAAATGTGTACTGTTGGGTGTACTGGAGGACCAGGGATTGGGAAACACTGCTCTAATTTATCAACCAGCTTCTGTTTTGTTCTGCATTTTTTTCATTTTTAAAGTAACATTATGTTGGATGTTGTAATGAGAATCTCCTGGTGTTTCACGGCATGCGTCCTGACAGAAACGTCAACCACCCCTCATTTCATCTGCCTTCCTTCTCTTTCATCAAGGGCAAACTCAGCATTTCTGTCCCTCTATTTCTTTACCCCCCCCCTCGACTTCTTGATCCACTGCCCTTGTAGATATGATTTATAAGCAGACATTGTAATAATAATAATAATAATCTCTCTTTCTCCCTCTCTCTCTCTCTCTCTCTCTCTCTCTCTCTCTCTCTCTCTCTCTCTCTCTCTCTCTCTCTCTCTCTCTCTCTCTCTCTCTCTCTCTCTCTCAGCATTTCCATGATGGACGTAAAGCACAGCAACACATTGAATGCTCGTGGAAACAGCTGGAGTCGGTGAGTACTGTGTGTAGTGTAGTATTACCGACTAGAGTATTATAGTCAGAGTACTACTACAGTTATGACAACGCAGTAGTCATAGTGTGCATGCAGTTGCTACATTGCAGTATGGTAGGTGGAAAAACTGAAGCCCATTACCTGGCAGTGAGAATGGCAGCTAGTCAAGTTTAGTGGGTATTGAACTGTTGAATAAAAATCACTAGGCAGGAATTTACACAGGAGTATACTCATAAAATACAGCCGTAATACAGCCTTCCTCCCGAAGCCATTCCATCCCAATGAGAAACTAAACCGAAACAATTGCCCTTTTATTGGGAATGAGAAAGTGTGTCGAGACTAGAACAGCAGAGCTCAAAGTTTATCAACGGTCATAACTGCATCTCAGATTGAGATTGAGATTAGATCAGATTGAGAAGTGAAGTGCAGGTGGGGAAATTGTGTGGTGCCCTATGCTTCCTGGACAAGTGGGATTTGTATCAAAGGTTTCATTCATGATAACATTTGACCATTAGCCTTGTTAAATGCACTGCCAGAGACTGGTCAGAATGCATTGAAGCAGAATGCATTGAAGATATTCCCTCATTAACAGGTTAACAGGGCAACAGTTCCGACCGAGGTTCTCAGAAACACGGACGCTTTGTTATCGAGATCCTCTGATCTCAGAACAGCTGTGTTGAGTAGAGTTTCAAGGACGCTGCAGCAAATTATTGTGCATTCCTGAAGCATTTTTCCTGGACAAGCCTAGAATAAAGGGTTCTCTCCAAGCTGATCTCAAGTCGTGAAGCAGGAGAGGCCAACAAAATGAAGGCGTGGAAGAAAGGAGTGGAAGGAGTGTCTATGTGTTTGTTTTCTCTGTAAAGGAGAGCCTATCCCTGTGATTTATTTTGGGAGCCTGTGCAGGGCATTCCCTATCACGGTGTGGTTGTCCTTTGAGGGAGTGAGAGGAAGAGAGAGAGGAAAACAGATGAAGAGAGAAGGAGTGAGGGAGAGAAAGAGGGAGAAAACATAGAGAGAGGAAAAAATATACTGTACATAGAGAGAGAGAACATGGCAGCTCTCCTCCCTCTCTCTGTCCTCAATGTCCCCATTGTGCTTGGAGCAGCTAGGCAGGGATCAGAGTGCACCCTCACAGAACAAACACTAATTGTTCAGAGCAAGGGATGGAAGAAGGGATGGTTTTGCGCACAAACTGCCACCATGAACATTTATTTAATCTTCAGACAGACTTGACTTTGAGAGAGAGAGAGACTCTGGCTGAGAGAGAAGCCACATGTCCAATGTAGGATAAGAGACGAGAGATGGCACACAATGTCTCATTTGCAACTATATGACGTCCACTATATAATAATATATGCCATTTAGCAGACGCTTTTATCCAAAGCGACTTACAGTCATGTGTGCATACATTCTATGTATGGGTGGAGAGAGGAAGAGAGAACCCAGAGACTCTGGCTGTTCAGAAGCCACATGCAATGTAGGATAACTGACGTCTATGGCACACAATGTCTCATTTGCAACTATATGACGTCCAATCCCTCCCTCTCCATTCTCCCAAGTTTCCAAAGGGCAAATGTATATTAGCCTATATTATTAGTGAGCATGTCTAGGCCATACTGTATATGAGTGAAGTCTGTAGCATAATATACTACAGTAGATATATTGCACCGACTGAGGTAATGTTATATTAGTGAGCTGATCTAGACTATAATATGTATGAGTGACATCTACATGAACTGTGTGACTTCTCCCCTTAGAGTAAACGGCGGTTCGAGAGGGACTGTAAAGAGGCGGACAGGGCGCAGCAGTACTTTGAGAGAATGGACGCCGACATCAATGTGACGAAGGCAGACGTGGAGAAGGTATGTTCTGTCACTGCTCTCCCGCTTACCACAAACCAATCACAGACTCTCCTGCTTAACACTAACCAAACAAATGCAGATGCTCACTGCTCTCCTGCCCTACACCCGACCAATCCCTCTCTTTGTACTGTACCACGCCCCCTCTCTCGCTCTCTCTCTCCCTCTCTCACCCACCCCATGAGGGTGAGGCACCAGTAACAGTTTGTTTCGCTGCAGGGCTTTCTGTACAGGCTGGCACTGTCTCTCTCAGTCAGCAGCAGCACAATGACAGTGATCTCCCACTTCTCACCACGGCTGATAGCAGAACTGACTGAGTCCTCATTATCACTGCTGGCCAGGCAGAAGCAGAGTAGCCAGTCACTGTGGCCTGCCTGTCTACCGTGTCGCTTGGCAGCACAACCAGCTTTGTGTCCGTGTGTGGGTTGAGGGAGGGGGGGGTTGTGTTTGTGTGTGTGTGTGTGTACATTGTTGTCTCTATCCAAGCCTCCATCCATGCGTGCTGGGAAAAGTAATATTTGAGTCGTGTGAATGTCTTGTCTGTTTATCTGTGTTTCTGCTCTCCCTGGCAAATTTCACCAGTCACCTCAATTGTGGCCTTTTTATACAAAAGCTTTTGGGGCCTTGTGTCGATGCCACCTCATGTGTCCGGAATCATTGGTCGGGAATTGGGATAGCCTCTGACGTCCTTGCCTTTAACCCACACAGTGCTGCCCACGCCACGCCATGCTGCAAGGCATCATGGGTCACCACCGCCAGCATCCCGGCGTGTTGCTTCATCAGCAGTCCGCCCAGCAGCGACCCAGGCTTAGAGCTCAGAGCTGACATGGCTCAGATCCGATTATGATGCTAATACAGGCCTGAACAAGAAGCCTCTATGTCCCCACTGAGACTGACTCACAGCCAAAGAGCCACAATGGGTGGGCTCAGACCATTGGCTCGGACCAGAGCAGCACTGTACAGAACTGGACTGACAGGAACTGAACTGAGATACAATATCAGCCCTGATTCTCCCTCAACAACAAAAACAGACCACATAACCAAGTCTGGGAAACAAGAGTGGCACTGAGTCCCCTATGTTTTTGGAAATGATCTCTCAAGTAATTCCCTGCTTGGTTATGAGAAACCAACAAGTCTTTAGTAATAACAGGGATGTTTTTACTGCATGTGAAGATTGATGTTAGTCAACGTAAAATTGGTGACACTCTATATATAATGTTATGGTAAGGGAAGGCAACATAGCTCTTGGGAGTCTTGTATGTAGAGCTTATCATTGCCAGTGGATTGTCTGATACATTAACATTCCACTTGTGGTAAACAGGCCCAGTCATAGATAAGCACGAGTCTGTAAGTACTCACACTCTACCCCCACACACAGTACACACATGGCTGTGTTCTCCAGTTGTGTGTTTTTCTATCTAACGGAACACTGCAGCAGTGTTAACAGTTCCTACATTATTCGTACATAGTATCTGTTGCGTGGGTGTTTTTGTCTTGACTCTGACCTCACTCTCCTCCTTTAACATACTCCGATTCGCTTTCTCTTCTGAAGACACGGAGAAAAACAAAACGCAGAAATCGATAACGCTTTTATAATACACCCAGCTGGCTTTGGGACGTTCATTTTAAATTTTTCCCTTCCTTTTTATTATTTTTGAGACAAAATTTCCCGGCATCTGCTCTTTTACTCTGTGCCGTCTTCTTTCCAACAGTTACTCAGCCTTTGTCTCGTTGCTGTTGTCATGGCAGACCATAAGCGGCCCGCTATCGTTCTGATCATAGTGTCAGATGGGGAAAATGTGTGTCTTTCTGTTCCGGTCTGGGAATCGGAGAGCTGGGGTGGAATGGTGCCTTACTATTTTAACGTGACCTGTGTTCCTCAACTCTCTCTCTCACACTGGCACATAATATCATCATGGACACAGCATTGCAAACACGCTGAGATCACTAGTACAAAGTCGTGTACCAAATCCATCACTTTCTATCACACACAGGGCGATTCTTGTTATCCTTGAACAAATCTACTCTGAAACAAAAGGTGCACATCTCACACACGTGCTTACGGGTTTAGAAAAAGGAGAGGGCGCCTGTACCACGTCAGATTGAAATGTGTTCCGTTTTAAGGTTGCATCCCAACATTACACTTCATACACATCCCTGACGACTGAAATAGAACGAAACTGTTTGACATAGAAACACTGGATTCTCATCAGGTTTTCATTACGAAACATATGAATAATGTTCCACCCGCGAGGCCAAAGAGGGCGCTTTCGGTCACTGACTTAGGAAAGGGCTACCCCAGGCCACGTAAGAGGTCTGCTCGATGATCCTGGCAGACAGTTCAGCCGTGTGAAACCAAAACGCCTCCATGTGTTCTTGCTCCTACTCTGTCTGAAGAGACCGATTCCCTCCCTCTGTCATTTTCGAAGACCTTGGGAGTGTTACAAAGGCATGACATGTCACCACCCCAACCATGAATATGTTGATTTGAGTTATGGTGGTGATTGGATCACTCAGTGTTGGATTGTGTTTTTATGTGTTTATCTTGTGGTATGTTATCACAAGCACTGCCGAGAGAATTCGGTAATGCGGAAACTGTTGTAAATCTTAACCTTAATACACTCCTAACTATGTTTAAGATAATAGCAGTATTTCACATGGGATATATTTGGACTAGGGAAATCCAAGGCTGTGTAGTCTAAGTTAGGACCATATCTCAGAGCGGTCGGTAATAATCAGAGAGACTGGAGTTTGTTGAGCTGGGGTTCTTGTGGTTTTAGTAAGCAGCTGGCGCAAACCTCACAGCTTCCTGTCTTCCACTGATGGGGAAAAAAATGCCACAATTACGGTTTGGCTGCTTCACCGCTTAGATTTAGACAGGTCCCCGTATGGCTCTGTGTGGACCCCGTACTTTCACTGAGTCTCCTATGGAGTGTTGTCTTAGTTGGAAAGCACTGACGATGGTAGAAAAGAAGCTCTACTGCTCGGTGCCCCTCACGCCTCAGTTGTAAAGTACTCTAAAAAGGCACGATAGAGGCCTACCACTTGTAAATGATGGACATTTCAGTGGGTATTACAAACATTTAGAAGCCTTTTTAAAACTCCAATACACTGCTTTTCAGGAAAAATTCTCAGCAACAAAAGAGTGATTCTGTATTTGTTTAGCTACTGTGGTTAACAATACCAGTGTTAAAGTAGCCCTAACGTGATGTTGTTACCCTGTTCTGGCACAGCTTTGTGTTGATTTACCCATCATCCACGTACTTCCCCCTTCTCTGGATGAACTCGTCCTCATTGGTCGAGGACATGTAGCAATGACTCAGTGGTGGAAAAAGTTGCCAATTGTCATACTTGAGCAAAAGTAAAGATATCTTAATAGGAAATGACTCAAGCAAAAGTGAAAGTCACCCAGTAAAATACTACTTGAGTAAAAGTTTTTAATTATTTGGTTTTAAAATATACTTAAGTTTCAAAAGTAAATGTAACTGCTAAAATATACTTTATATACGATAAATCATTTCAAATTCCTTTCCTTTCAAGAATTAAGCAAACCAGACGGCACCATTTTCTTGTTTTTTAAATTTACGGATAGCCAGGGGCACACTCAAACGCTCGCGCAACACAAGTGAAGCATTTACGTTTGGTGAGTAGGGATGACCAAGGATGTTCTCTTGATAAGTGCATTAATTTGACTATTTTAATGTCTTGCTAAGCATTCAACATGTAATGAATACTTTTGGGTGTCAGGGAAAATGTATGGAGTAAAAAGTACATCATTGTCTTTAGGGATGTAAATGAAGTAAAAATTCAAGTTGTCAAAAAATATAAATAGTAAAGTAAAGTACAGACACCCCCAAAAAACTACTTAAGTAGTACTTTAAAGTATTTTTACTTCCGTTTTTTTACCCCTCTGCTAGGACTAAACTGGGTCCTGTTCAGCAGGAAGTGGCTAACACTTTTGTTTGTGTATTTTTGTTGTTGTTATTTATTTTCCTGCCATACCTTGAAGCGAAGTTCCCACAAGGTAGGTCCACACTGGGCAGAGCATGTGTTTATATCTGTGGGAACGCACACACACACACACACACCGTCTCGAGTCTCGACCTTGTTTCTCAACATACACACAGGTCACCCCCAAAAACACAATCACCTGTTCAAGCCTTGCTAGTGACCACACCGACTCTCATTGAGCACTGTCCTATATCTGTACTCTGTCCAGTACTGGACAATGTCCATATGTCCTCTCAGGTATATCTGTTATAGCTCTGTATTGTAGTTTTTATTTTATTTTTACCTTTAATAACTTATCTTTGGTGTCTTTGTATCGTTTTCTTTTTTTTCTGTGTAAGAACAGAACATTGATATCTCAGTCACTCGATATGTGTAAACTTCTGCTTTGCTTTATCCTCATACCGTTCACATGAATCCACATCTTGCTCGGCTTATGGAACTATGCAAGCAAAAGCATCTATAAGTTATCTCTGTCCATTTTCTTCCTTTCCCAAAACACTCACAATACCATTACCACATTTTCGCCTGTAAGGTACATTGATGTGCGTAAGACATTTCAGTCTCAGAATAGCTTTGAAGCTTTCGGTTTTGTTTTCGAGATTGAAGCGTCTTCTACAGAAGAGGTGGGGGTGGCGTGTGTGTGTATCACAGAGGTACGTAGGTTAGCTGCTGTTTACTTCCTAGAGCGTCGACAGGATGTGAAAGGGGCTGAGAGGTTTTGTCATCAGTCGTGTTGCCATGGTGGTGTGTGCCTGTCCTTCCGCACACCTGCCTCTCTCTTACACGCATTCACGGGCCTTCTGTATAGGTGTGGTAGCGAAGAGGTTGTGTCCTTCCCCATTAGCTGGCTGTGTGTGTAACTCTGGTTAATGTGTGGGTGGAGAAGTCTGGGCTAGACTGTGTCTCTGTCCTCCAAGATGTGTAGGAGGAGGAATGGGGAGATGAAACCTCTCCCACCTGTCTGTCCCTCTGTCTGTGTGTGTGTGTGGGGGGGGGTTAGGGTTATGAAACTGGACGCTGTCCTTCTAATGCTCCTGCTATGTCTCTGAGATATAGGAGACTTTGGCCATGTCCTTTGACATGTTTGTTTTGTCGATGTTGGTGGTTTATCAATGACAGATGGCATGATAATCAACATGACAGATGAGATGACATAGAGCTTGTTAGTCTGTGGTGAATTCCATTCCTCCCATTCAAGGGTTAAGTTGGGAGTATTTGTCGCTCCTACGGTTCTTTCCTGTTCACGTGTGTGTTTCTCACTCATCCCCAATGGCTGCTGCCGCTACTGCTACTCCCTCCACAGACCTGCACCTGTGATAGTGTGTGTGCGTTTATGCTTGTGCGTATGTGTGAGTAATCTCTCTGTGTGTGTGTGTGTGTGTGTGTGTGTGTGTGTGTGTGTGTGTGTGTGTGTGTGTGTGTGTGTGTGTGTGTGTGTGTGTGTGTGTGTGTGTGTGTGTGTGTGTCATGAGGCCACCAAGTTCATTTAGTGTGTGTGTGTGTGTGCGTGTGCGTGTGCGTGTGTGTGTGTGATGTGTTTGTGTTTGTTGTCCTCCTCAGGCGCGGCAGCAGGCTCAGATGAGACACCAGATGGCTGCTGACAGTAAGAGTGAATACTCCAACTTCCTGACCAAGTTCAACCAGGAACAGAATGAGCATTACTACACTCTCATCCCCAATATATTCCAGGTAATTCATTACTACACTCTCATCCCCAATATATTCCAGGTAATTCAGTACTACACTCTCATCCCCAATATATTCCAGGTAATTCAGTACTACACTCTCATCCCCAATATATTCCAGGTAATTCAGTAGTACACTCTCATCCCCAATATATTCCAGGTAATTCATTACTACACTCTCATCCCCAATATATTCCAGGTAATTCATTACTACACTCTCATCCCCAATATATCACTCTCTCACACACACACACACACACACACACACACACACACACACACACACACACACACACACACACACACACACACACACACACACACACACACACACACACACACACACACACACACACACACACACACACACACACACACACACACACACACAGGTCCAGAGTAGCTCTGAGTGGAAGAAGAAAGTATTTCAATTCTCGTATGTCTCCCTGAGAGCCAATGGAAAAATGTGGAGCACCTCTAAAACCACAGTCCTTTTCACTGGGTAGAGAACAATAGAGAGACAGAGAGTACATTTTCAGACCTATGGGAGGTTCTTGAAACCACTGCACTCAGAACTTTTGGTGGGGCATTGACCCGACATCTTCTGACCTATATGTCTTTATATATCAGTCTGTTTAGTCCTACCCCCTCAGCAGCGTAGTATGGGACAAATTCAGGGCCACTGTGAGCAGGTGTTTGTAATAGCATTGTCATGCGTGCTGAACATGACGTGTTTGTATCGGTGTGTAGAAACTCCAGGAGATGGAGGAGAGGCGGATCGAGAGGGTGGGTGTGTCCATGAAGACGTATGCGGAGGTGGACCGTGAGGTGCTGCCTATCGTAGGGAAATGTCTAGACGGAATGACTAAGGCTGCCGAGTCCATTGAGCCTAAGACTGTGAGTACACACACACACACACACACACGATTGTGAGTTTAGTACTGTACCAAGTCACAACCATGTGGGTGCTATGTGTTGTTGATGGTATTCGCTCCTCACCAGAGTCCAGGCTCTTTGTATGACTAAATTCAAAAACACTGGAGGTATGTGCCTCAAATGCTCATCTGCTCGGTCGTAGTAGAGCCTGGGATTACAACTGGTGTGACTCTTTTCCCTGGAGCCCTGTCACTCACTCACTCAGCCACCTGACTCAACCAATCACCACTGAGCTAATTTAGACCCCGTCTCCTGACACTCCTAAAGTTAATGGTTTCAGAGAGCGAGCTGGGAAAACAGCAGGGAAGCAGGAGCAATAATGAGAGAAAGTGGGAAGCGAGAGTGAGAGAGTGAGAGAGAGAGTGAGTGAGAGAGAGAGATGTGAAGGAGAGAGAGAGAGAGAGATGTGAAGGAGAGAGAGAGAGAGAGATGTGAAGGAGAGAGAGAGAGAGAGATGTGAAGGAGAGAGAGAGAGAGAGATGTGAAGGAGAGAGAGGTTCGCTTTGAGAGCGAAAATTCACAATTACACTCATAATTAAACAACTGTCTTTGCCAACCTCCTGTCTTCGCCAAGGGGCTCTCTCTCTCCTCTGCCTGATGGAGAATGTTGCTAAGTTAAGTATCACACTACATCATGGCAGGAGGGAGCAGCTTTTCTGGATCTGGCCAGTTTATTGTCTGCACACTCAAAGTTAACTAGCAGTTCCCTACAAAACTGGGAGAAGATAAACTGATGCACTTAACCAGATAACAAACACCCATGTTGTTATTTTATCTCAAGTCATTGATGCATGAGTCATTGATATTGGCCAACACAATTAGATTTTTCAAGCATTCAATCCAGTATGCTAAGATGGCGGACCATATCTTAGTGCAAGCAATAGAAAATCATCAGCTTTTGATGTGTTTGTGTGTGGGTTAGAGAAGGAAGGGGAGATGACTAAGCTAAGGCCTGTGCTTTTGCCTGTTCCAGGAAACAAAATAGGGATAACAGAGGCTGATGACCTCTAACCTTTGACCTTATCAGTATAGATAGGATAGAGATCAAGACATCACAGCCTGCTGATTAACGAGCTGCTTCCTGACCGTCTGGTGTTTTCACCATAGCTCCTGTGTGACAGTTCCAGGTCGTTCCCCTCTTCCTCAGTTCAGGCTGTGGAGCCTCCCCGACCTCCGTTCACCCCCTGCATCCATCTTGATTGAGCCGAAGTAATGAACTGATAACAACAACTGGAAATAGTACAATAACAAATCAAGTCTTCCTGGTCTAGGACATTTCTGTCCTATGCTATTTCTGGACTTGGTTGAGGAAAACACAATCTGGTTTTAGGAATAGAAATAGAGAGAACAGAATTGTTTCTTTTAGATCAGTGTTTCAATCCTGTCTATCTTTTCTCCATCCAGTCATATCCAAATGTTTGCTTAGCCGTAAGATCTGAATTCCCCCTACTATCGCTCTCCCCACTTGATCCCACCCCACCAGGACTCGAAGCAGGTGGTGGAGTCGTATAAGTCTGGGTTCGAGCCCCCGGGGGACGTAGAATTTGAGGACTATGGGCCAGGCCAGTCCATGAAGAGGACGGTCTCCGAAACCAGCCTGTCCAACTCACGAGGAGAGGCCAAGGAACGACCCAGCGGGGGCAAGAGCAAGGGCAAACTGTGGCCTTTCATTAAGAACAAGAACAAGGTAACACACACACACACACTCTCTCACACACCTACTCGAAGGTCAAGCCTAAATTTGGGGGGGGGGGGAGTTTTTTTTGACCTCACTTCATTCTCCCTGTACAAGAATAAAGGACAAGAATGTGCATTGTTTTTGGCCATACTGTCTTTAACAGGGCTTCGATAATTGTCAGAGACTTCAGGGGACATTGTTGTAGGTCTTGGTGTTACTGTGTAGTAAATAACAGTAAAATGTGACTTTAATGTTTCATTTGGGTTGTCATTATAGTTCTGTTGGGTTGTTATTTATTGTTCTGGTCATTTTGTGATTACAGTACGTTAGTAGTGTTGTCAGTGTTATTATTTGCCACCCTTTACCCCCATCCCCCTGCTGGTTACTCACTGGTCATCAACATCATCCTCACTGTCGTTGAGCCACCAACCAACTCTTAACTTTAATGTGTTAACATAACAACAACAACAACAACAACAACAACAACAACAACCAACTAATGCATCCTCCATAACTGAGTCCCACCCCTCCTCCCCCTCCTCCCTTCCACTCCCTCTCTCTGGGCCGGACAGATTAACTCACTCCCCTGCACACGGACCGTCTGTCCTGTAGCCTAATAACAGTCTCCTTCATTGACCCTCCTCTTACACCGGGGGGTCTGTCTGGAATGGCCTCTTATCCGACAGCACGGCCCCTTGGTTCTGTATGGCTAGGCTGTCTAACACGGGGCCATTTGGGATGAGGGTCTAAGGTTGGAAGTGGCACCATTCTTACCTAATGGTGTCACTTCGTGATAGAGCTAGGGTGTGTGTGAGCGTCTGTGGCGTGTGGGTGTGCATGTCACTCACTAGCGCCGACTCCCTGCGGTTTGAGCATGATGTGTGTTGTTTGTTTGGTGTTCGTCCTGTTATATTGTAAGTGTGTTATATTTATGAGACTCTAAAGCGTAAGGGACAACTAATGACAGGGTGTTTGTCCTTAGCTTTTTTTGTGAGGCCATGCACGTACTGTACCCCGAGAGTGTTAAGGCGTCCGGATGCTTCCCATCCAAAACAGTTTGAGCGTATATTACGATAACATTTTGTGACGTTTTTTGTTTGTTTTTGGTCTTCGCCAAGGTATGTTTTTCTGCTGTTCGTGCACACAATATTTTTTCTTGAGGCAAGCCCAAGTTCGGAAGCCGAAGTCTACGCCCCTTCGCCGGTGATTGGTCAACAGTAGGGTTTCTTCAATTAAGTCATTCAAGGAGAGACACCTCGCTTTCGTGCACATTTTTTCACTCGAGAAATACTGCACCAAACATCTGAGATGTAAAATTGCGCGACCAGGAGCTCCTCTGCAAAAACGTCTAAATGAATGACAGATTTCTTTCAGTTATCTTCGATTAATTCTGACTATTTTGAGAAAGTGTATACTGGCTACGGTATCCCAAGAGGGACAAACAGTCCTATTGTTTTTCAAGCCAAGGTCTTAAAAAGGGAGTATACGAGCACATTCGTTCAAACCAAAGCATCCTGACGCCTTTAGGGGAACAGAATGTCCTGGAAGGACAAAGACACACACATACAGGGAATCAGAGAGGTGCGGGTGGCTGTCATAATCGACCTCTGCGCCTTTGGCGCCCGGGGAAGTGTGGGTTAACTGCCTTGCTCAGGGGGCAGAACAACATATTTTTACCTTGTCAGCTCGTGGATTCGATCTAGGGACTTTCCAGTTACTGGCCCAACGCTCTAACAAGTAGGCTACCTGCACAGTGAAAACATGTGAGACTTGAATCAGAGCAGAGCCGATAAGGAAGACACGTGTTAGATATTCTATAGATAGCAAAGGGCTAGGATCTATATCCAACTAGAACTCCTCTCTGAATTAAAAGAGCAGCAAACCATTTACTTGATTTATTTACGTTTCATTAACGTTGGTTTTAAAAGATGTGTATCCAAAGCGCTTTCATGCATGTTCTCTCACTGAGTATCAAAGCAATCTGTCAGTACAAATGGCAGATCTCTCTCTAGCTCCCAAAGGGCTGATCGCTCATTAATTGAGCATTAAGTGGTTTGGGATTGCAGGAGTTCGGTTTCTGTGATTGAAATTCAGCCGCTGTCACATCTCGGAGGATATGGTGAATTTCTAGTCCAAGAGCTCGCATGTGATGACGTTTCCCCCCCCCCAAAAAAACCACTTGCTACAAAATGGAAGCTTGCATGTGCTTCCTGTAAAGCTGTCTGTTTAAATGTGTGGCAGCTGCAGCACCTTGCAATAACACTCTATTAACACTTCTGACTCACTCTGTTTAGAAATGTTACGGCCGTCGCTTGACAAGTTGTTTTTACTTCACGTTTGTTTGTCTGACAAGATTATACCACATAACAGCTGGTTACTTATGACACTGGGTTTGTTTGTGTTTGATATCTCTTTTGGTTGTCTTTGTTCCCGTTGGGTTTTTCTGTTACCTGTTTTTAACATTATTTGGGCCCTTATTTATCTCGTTTTGTGTTCCTCCCTCCTTCCTTTTTTGTCCTCTTGTTTTGATTCTGCCCCTTTTCCTCCTCCTCCTCTTCTTCTTGTCCTCCGTCACGGCTCCCTCTCATACTGGTAGCTTATGTCCCTGTTAACGTCCCCGCACCAGCCCCCCTGCCCCCCCAGCCTCCAGCCCCCCCTCACCCTCTGCTGTTCCCAACGACCCCCAGTCTCCCAAGCAGAACAAGGAGCCCCTCTCCAATCGCTTCAATGAGTTCATGGCCTCCAAACCCAAAATGACTTGCCTCCGGAGCCTGAGGCGAGGGGTAAGTGTGTGTGTGTGTCGTGCTGTGAGTGTTTGTGGTTGTGTGTCTGTGAGAGTGTGGTGAGTGTGTGCGTGTGCGTGCGTGCATGTGTGTGTGCTCGCCTGTCTCTGAGCTCTGTGGCGTCGCTGTATGGGGGAGGTTATACTCCAGCTGGCATCAGGCCTAAATTCTTCAGGTATCTCTTAATAATCTGTAATTGGCTATCGATTAGATCTTCATGATTTCCCAGTGTGCCAGAGATAACATCTCAACCTTACAATGAAATTTGCTGGTCCAAATCTATTTAGGACAACTCTGTCTATCCTCCAGCCTCCTCCATACGGCGTTCTGCCTGTGTCTGTATCTGTGTTACGCTTCTCTAGCATGCTTCCATAGTTCTGCGCTAGCGGAATCACATATTCAGTCGTCTGTCTGTCTGTCTTTCCAGACATAAACTCATGAACTCTCCAACCTGTTTCCTCAGTCTCCACTTTGAACTCTAAAACTGCTTCACACACAATGACAGTGTCACCAGAGCTCCCTCCCAATGACAGACATGTGTAGGTATCCTACCACATTGTAGCTCTCCTTGGAGAGTCGCCATGATGATGCAATGAAAGAAAGCACAAGTAGTACATTTGCTAGGTGTAGTAATAGGGAGAGTATAAGCAACTGGAAGAAGTTTTGTTTTTTAGTCAAGAACTACTTCCTTCCTTCCGCCTATCTGGGTCAAACTGAAAATCAGTAACAGTATAACGTGTTAAGATTATGCATAAAGTCAAAAGTCACAGTATATTGATTAGGACGTTGCGCTGGCCGCTATTGGCTGATTGAGTCACTGAGTCTGTCGGGCCGGGCCTGGCCTGGCTTGCAGCAGGGCTTTTTTAGACGGCCCTGGGGTTCGACACACCCTCTTTATCTGCAGGTACACACACACGCTGCAGCTATGTGGTGTCATGGCGAGTTTCTATTCCTATATCAGCCAGAACCGTGTTCCCTGTCCAGGTCACGCCCACGGGGCCGACAGAGCTCCCTCTTGAGGTCAAGAACGTGCTTAGCTGCTCACGTGTTCCTTCCGGCCTTAACTAATACAGTTTGTTTATGTTCGTATCTTTTGAAGGGCAACAGTTAGAATGCACTAGAGCCATATATTTCGCATAGCCCGGCCCACAACCTATGATGTCTGTGAAAGCAAAGGAACAATAGTAGTAGTAGAGTAATAAAAACAATGTTCTCTCTGTGATAAATTATTGAAGGTCAGGAGAAGGAGGAAGTAGGGCAAATCTAGCAGGAAGTGAACATTTCCCAAACAGGAAGTGGAGTAATGGCCATCTTCTAAACTGGCAGGCCAGGGTAGTTCTATATCTGAAGCATTGTTTTCTGTTAATGTTGCAGATTCAAATGAGTTCATTCCTGTTTGACCTTTCTGTAACATTTGAATGAAGTGAAGGGAAAGAAAGGAAAAAGGTCAGGTTTTTGTTTTGGTCGGGCAGGGCGATGTATTGAGCACGAGATTAACTATGTTTTAAGATTAATAGTGCTAAATATGAATCTCTCAACATTCTCTTCACTCCTTTTCATTATCCATATGGATGAAGTATTTATGTTGTTTTTGTATGTGTATATTAACGTTGTTAAGAATACTCGTAGAGATCAGTTTTGTGTTAAACTTTCTTTTCTTTTAGGAACTCATTTTAAAAGCAGTAGAGAAGTCAGTTCAAACATGAGCCGTCTGCTCTGCACAAGCTGGAATGGGCGGCCATATTGCCTGGCCTGCTTAAACAGCTGCTGTGCAACTGCACAGCACCTCAGTGTCATAGTAATCCACAAGGCCTCTTAAAGAAGCCCTCTATCACTGGTCACACGCATAGAGATCCTATTAAATGACTAGAGGTGCTATGTCAAACCCCTCAAAGTTCCAGCATGGTATGAAAATGGCAGCCATACATGTGGTAAAGAGGTGAATCGTACTCGACCAAAACAATGGAAATGCCATGGGAATGCATGGGGGAAGATCCTGAATCTCCTCATTGCCCCACAGGAAAATGAACCTACAGTTAGGCTATTGTTTATATGTGTATTTCATACTATGTTGAAGTAAAAATTGGAGTAAATTGCTTGTATGGATGTCAACCCCAACACATGTTCATGCCATCGTCACCAATCAACTGCATTACAGTTAAAACCTACCAACACTGGTTTCTGTAGGGAAAGGGTGCTACCTAGTCAGTCAACTGAATGCATTCAACCGAAATGTGTCTTCCGCATTTAACCCAACCCCTCTGAATCAGAGAGGTGCAGGGGGGGGGGCTGCCTTAATCAACATCATCAGCACCCAAGGAGCAGTTGTTGTTGGGTAACTGCCTTGCTCAAAGGGCAGATGGGCAAATTTTCCCACCTTGCCGGCTCAGGGAATCGAACCAGCAACCTTTTGGTTACTGACCCAACATTTTTAACCTCCAGGCTACCTGCCGCTCAGGTATGCTAGCTATGCTACCAGCTTATACGAATGGGAGTTAGCATTTAACAGTCATGTCTTTCGAAGCCTGAAAAGGGACAGCTTCTAAATGCTATGCAGAGAAAACTGCCCAAAACCTAAAAATCTAACTGAAGTCAGCACATTGTGTTCCTGTTACAATAAATAAAATTCGGACGGATTTGACATATATCCACTTTGTTCGATCAGATTTGTTGAATGTGGGCCAATCCGGCGTCCTTCTTCTACCACCCATTGACCTCTTTATGGCATCCATTGTGGTCAGGGAGAAATCCAAACCAGTCTAATTGGAATGAATGGCACTAGAGGGATAGGTGATGCATTTCCTGCTTTTACTTATGAAGGAAATTTAAAGTAAGGCATGTGATGAATCAGTAATTGTGTAATAGAATTATTGTCAACCTAAAATATTGTCATCAAATTAGTTTCTAAAAATTGCCTGTGTGAATAGCCTCTAAAATATATATGTAAATAGACCATAAATGTCCCAATGTTTGTTTTCTTGGAAAGCTTTGTCATATTATGATACAGTACTTGTTGCAATTACAACTTGCCTATCATCAAACGATTTCAGCCTGGGTATGGCTGTAGGTTGACTGCATTGTTTGTATGGAATGTTATATTGACAGGTAATTTGAAACTTTATTGAAATCATTCCACTTAAACTGGCTGGCTGGCTAGCTAACAAACATACTGGGCAGATAGTCTTCAAATTCATTGTTTTACACAATATCTCATCACAGCATTGGCTGACCAACTCCCTTACCAAAATGGCTGACATTTTGTACCGTCATAAGAATATTAATGTCCGTTGTAGTATTCTAATTCCTAATTCTATGGTCACATGAACCAAGTTATTTGTCAATCGTAGTACAGCACTACACTGCACAGGTGCTATTAGTGAGTGAAAATATGAATATTATCATTTCAATAAACCTCAGTATTGACTGAGCAAAATATTAGTTATGAAATGTGATATCTTTGATAGGGCCAATGGCTTTGAGATAGCCAATGTCCGTTTTCTTTCCTTATGACAGGTTATATAACATGTGATATGAGTGTGTATTTTAATGTCATGCTAGTTGTGTCTGTAGGTTGGTTCTGGGTTCAGTCTTTGGCCAACAGCTGCACAGCAGAGGTATGCTTTACCCAGCATCCCCCAGTGGGAGGGCTTGTCATTCCTCAGCCCTCTGGGGCCAGCCCTCTGATCCAACGCCAGAGAGAGAGAGAGAGAGAGAGAGAGAGTGTGGTGGATATAGCAAGGATAAATGATGACAGCATCATCAGAGTTAGTCAGAGAGTGTTTCTGTGAGAAAACACAGAAAGAAAGAGAGATGTGTGTGTGTGTGTGTGTGTGTGTGTGTGTGCGTGCGTGCGTGCGTGCAAACCCATTAGCCTCATTAGTAGCCCTGTGCTAATTGATGAAGCTGTGTTGTTCTCTCTCATAACCATGGCAGCAGCCTCCTACTCGCCCTCTCTCGCTCTGTTATCACAAAGACTGGAGGACTCAGGGCATACCCACGTACGCTTTCGAGGCCAGACAATATGTCGTAAGTGTGTATGTTGGCCGATGCGTGCGTGCGTGCCTTCATTAGGAAATATGTGTGTGTGTCTCAGCCATGTGCAGCACAGACAGTAGTCTCATATCATGATGATGCACTGACAGTATATACACTACCGTTCAAATGTTTGGGGTCACTTTGAAATGTCCTTGTTTTTGAAAGGACATAAAATAACATCAAATTGATCAGAAATAGAGTGTGGACATTGTTAATGTTGTAAATGACTTTTGCTGGAAACGGCAGATTTCGCATGGAATAGCCTTCATTTCTCAGAACAAGAATAGACTGATGAGTTTCAGAAGAAAGGTCTTTGTTTCTGCCCATTTTGAGTCTATAATCGAACCCACAAATGCTGATGCTCCAGATACTCAACTAGTCGAAATAAGTTTTATTGCTTCTTTAATCAGCACAACCGTTTTCAGCTGGGCTAACATAATTGAAAAAGGGTTTTCTAATGATCAATTAGCCATTTAAAATGACCAACGCACAACGTGCCATTGGAACACAGTAGTGATGGTTGCTGATAATGGTCCTCTGTACGCCTATGTAGATATTCCATAAAAAAATTGTCAGTTTCCAGCTACAATAGTCATTTACAACATTAACAATGTCTACACTGTATTTCTGATCAATTTGATGCTCATTTAATGGACAAAAAATGTGATTTTCTTTCAAAAACAAGGATAATACATAGAAATAATAATTTATTTCCAGTCAGACACAGTTGCATATTTTTGTTTCCTTCTAAATGAGGCTAGTGTCTGTGACTGCCTCACTGTATTTCACATGGCCCTTCTGCCCTGTCGTAAGACCACACTATCCAAATGATCAGAACCAGGGATGACCTCATTTCCTGTCCCACATCTCAGCTTGTGGCACTTTCTGTTGCAACACCACCAACCCCAGAATTGCATTGGACTCCTGCTGCAGTGCACATTTTTGGTAGGGGTCAATTCTCAAAGTGTCACAAGCACGACCCTTAAACTAAGGAAGTGGGATTGGAGCGTGGTGAATGATGGGTCTCCCCACCATTTGCTCCTTCATCTTGTTTTCTGGGGTTCACTACATTGGGTTATGGTACTCATAACACTTTTTTTTGGTGGGGTTTAATCTACCCAGAATTCACCCCTCCAGCGCATCCTTCTATGTGCTGGCACCATGGCACCATAGCCTATCTGTATACCATGTACCCGTATCTACCCATCTGTCTGACACGTCACGTTTTGACCCTATACACTCAGCTACAACAGATACTGGGGAACAACAGACCTCCCCTGTCTATTACACCAGCAAGTTCTTAACGGAAATACCACAGTGAGAACAATTGTCAATGTCGAGAGAGATAATTAGGCACGATGGGGAGGCTGATCGAAGGCCCATTCCAGGTGAATGACTTGATTACAGGACCAAAGGGAGTATGGCCTGGCCTCATCATGGCACCCCCGAGTGCGGCCTTTGAGCTGTTAACTGGATTTACAGGTCGTTCGCTGTAGCTGGAGCGACCCAGTGTGTGTTAAAAGTATCTCTTTCCTTTGCTTCCTACAGACTACGCCCTCATAGTAAGTCATTACAAGGATTAAAGCTGGAGCGACCCAGTGGGTGTTAAGAGTATCTCTCCTCTCTATAAGCCATGGAGCTCACAATAGGCTCTAACGATCTTTAATAGTGCAATCACTGTATGTGCAATTAAACCGAAGCAACCTCTTACATTATGAATTTCCCAGTTCTCTTTTTCTTCTTCTATCATTTGCCTTAATTGTCCTTTAAATCAAACAAATATCATTAATAATGAATCTTTGATGAACCAAGTGGTTATGGTTGTAGTTCGAACTCATTGATAAAGAAGGCTGCTACTAGCTCCTGATTACTTGTGCTCATGGGCATGTATCCTGCCTGGTATAGCTTTGAATCTATGAGCAACTTCTCCCTAGTCTGAGTGCCAGTCTGTTTGTGCTTTCTTGACAACTCAGACTGGCCCAAACAGCCTGGCACTTAGGCTCACCTCTCCCATGAGTGAATGTCACTGTTTGAAACATATCGTCTCTATGTGAACATGCGAACTGTCATCATGCTTTACTGTGACACACCGCCACCTGCTGTTAAATGCTGTCATTGTGTGTGTGTGTGTGTGTGTGTGTGTGTGTGTGTGTGTGTGTGTGTGTGTGTGTGTGTGTGTGTGTGTGTGTGTGTGTGTGTGTGTGTGTGTGTGTGTGTGTGTGTGTGTGTGTGTGTGTGTATGGAGGGGGGGTACAGGGAGAACAGAGAGTGGGGTGTTATCATCCATCCTCTGTCCTCCTGTTTTCCTGCAGTGGGTGTCTCGACTCACCTCTCTCTCTCTGTCTCTCCTTCTCTCACTTTGCTCGCTCTCATTCGCCGTCCTGTGCAGTCTAGACTTGTGAGTTGGCTTCCTTGTCATCACCTCAAGTCATTTTAAAACCCAACTCTTATTTTGTCATTCATCCCTGAAACCTGACGTTGAACTTCACCAGACGAGAGAAGAGTTAACTAGAGCCATATGTTATATCGGGAGATAGTCCTGAGAATGACTGGTTATTGTCTTGGAATAGCGTCTCGCTGAGGTATTGCAGACCTAGTTTTTTCCATTGTAATCAGAATAAACTGTGGGAGCGTCCAAACGAACCAGCATCTGCAAAGAGCCTCAGACCTGTTGCACCTCACATATCTGATCTGCCGTTTTTCACAAATGATGATGGGTCTATGCATTTGCTGTTCAGTTTGTGAAAGCTCTGGTTATCACCTTGGTCAAGACGAACATCTTCGAATCCAATGACCGCAGCAATCTACCATATACAAAGCATCCAAGACTTCTACCTTCCCCTTTCCAGGTTTTGAAACACCCAATTATTCTCCTCATATGGTGAAGTTTGGCTAAGGAACTGCTTTTTCTTCTCAATATCCATGTCAACAACTAACGACATGCTGTGCATGCAGTACCAGGAGGAACCGCAATGGACAATTGCTATGTGTTATTCTGCTGTTGTCTGACTTTTATCTGTTCTCTTTCTCTCCTGCTCCTCCTGCCGTTTCTCTCGCCTCTCTTCTACCCATGAAGCTTTCTCTCAAGCTGGTAAGCATGACCGTAACACTGCATGACCGTAGTGGCGTGAACCGCATTCTGAGCGTCGTGTGCACGTCCACCTAGCACCACGACGTGGTTGAGAATTCTTGTGTGGCCGCTGTTTGTTAGCGCTTGGTTCCTGTCGTCCGTTGTCTTTAATTCGAGTCATTTTGTTGTGACATGAGGATGGATTTTGCCGATGCAGACCCCGTGTTGTTGTCTCCTAATTTTTGTTTTTGTGTGTATTATTATTGTTTGTTGTGTCTCTCCCCACTGTGCCTGTGTGCTCTGTGCAGATCACACTCAATTCCCACGTCCGGAATCTTATTGAGGTGATCAGAATTACAGTTCATGTTTTGTTTGTCCGTCAGACCTGGGTTTTCGAATACTATTTGAAATCGTTGAAGTCGTTTTCTTTTAGTTTCATCGCAACAGACAAGCTCAGTCAAGTATTTGAAAGGATTTCAAATAGTATTTGAACTTAGGTCTGTCCGTCTGTCTGTCTGCTAGTTCCATCCCCTTTGATTTGTCCTCATACTCGTTAGATGCAAAGATGGATGATTCCAATAGATGCATCATAATCATGGCTCAAAGATATAGGGTAGATACTGTAAAATCAAAGATGTGATACATGCTGATTTTGATAAATAGTCATTAGCAGTGTTCTTAGTATGCACTTTGCAAGCCTCTAAAGATTATGTTTTTCAGCCTTCGCTGCCAAGCTCAGAGTGGTTCTGATGTAGAAATTAATGGCCCAAAAAGAGCTAAACTAAAATGTCCAGACGATGCCGAGCCTTCCAGGAATACCAAGTATTTTCCACTGAAATGCAGAACAGATGGGAACAAATGAAATTGAGCTTTTTTTTTGTCTCAGTCAGGTAGAAACTCAGAGATCCTATTACATTACTGGAGGGGCTATGTCATAAACCCTCAACGTTCCGGAATGGGGTGACATCCATATTGGTCAGAGAGAAATAATCAAAACCAGTCTTATGAATGAATGGCAGTAGAGGCATAATCCTGGAAAATAAAAGTAAGGCATATATCAGTAATTGTGTAGTAGAGTTATTGTCAACCTAAAATATTGTCATATAATTATAAATACAGTTTATACAGGTTTTATACCAATTGTATGTATAAAATATATGTAAACAGGCCATAAATACCTGAATTTTGGTTTTCAATATCAATACCTGATTTCAGCCAGTGTACTGTATTGGCTGTGGGTTGACCACATTGTTTGAATGGAATGTTGGCATATTGGCTGTTTAATTTGGAAACATTTATGGCATCATTCCTCTCAAAGATCAATTCTGTAAATGCATTATTTTTCACAATATCCTGTCACAGCACTGGCAAACCATGGTTGACCAACTCCCTGACCAAAATGGCAGATGTTTTGTCCCATCATTAGAAGGGTCATGTCCATTCTAATATTATAATTCCTTATTCTATGTAGAAACGAACCTCTTCCCCAGGCTCAATTGCTGCAGAGAGAGAGAGAGAGTTGGTGGTGGAGGAGATTAGGTAGAATCTTATTTCAAATTCCATCTATGGCAGTCTTCAAGTCCTCTGCATCAGACTTCTACATTGGAGCCCTGTGGGAATTTTGATTTGATAAATCATAAACTACAGAATCCACTGCCTCGAAATAATTGCGGTAAATTTCCTTAGTCAACCCCAATAACATAAGCCACGTGATGATCATTAGTTACTTATTACATTACTTTGTGTGTAGTAGTAATTATTGAGTGGTCAACATTGACAAATGCATGTTAAACAAATCCTTTGGCAAGAGATTAGAAAGGATCGAGATCAGTTGACCAGTGGTTAAATGTAATCAAGTAGATATGCAAATGTATATCTGAGTGTGAAATGTATGTTGAACAGGTAAGTTTCTGGGTAAAGATACACAACATGACCAAAAGTATGTGGACACCTACTTGTCGAACACCTCATTCCAAAGTCAATGGCGTTAATATGGAGTTGGTCAGCCCCCCCCCCCTTGCTGCTATAACAGCCTCCACTCTTCTGGGAGGGCTTCCCACTAGATGTTGGAACGTTGCTGCGGGGGACTTGCTTCCATTCAGCCACAAGAGCATTCGTGAGGCCGGGCACTTATTTTTGGCGATTAGGCCTGGCTCGCAGTCGGTGTTCCAATTCATCCCAAAGGTGTTCGATGGGGTTGAGGTCAAGGCTCTGTGCAGGCCAGTCAAGTTCTTCCACACCGATCTTGACAAACCATTGCTATATGGAGCTTGCTTTGTGCACAGGGGCATTCCCCAAACTTTTGCCACAAAGTTGGAAGCACAGAATCATCTGGAATGTCATTGTATGCTGTAGCATTAAGATTTGCCTTCACTGGAACCAAGGGGCCTAGCCCGAACCATGAAAAACAGCCCCAGATCATTATTCCTCCTCACCAACCTTTACACTTTGCACTATGCATTGGGGCAGGTAGCATTCTCCTGGCATCCGCCAAACCCAGATGGTGAAGCATGATTCATCACTCCAGAGAACGTGTTTCCACTGCTCCAGAGTCCAATGGCGGCTAGCTTTACCACTATAGCTGACGCTTGGCATTAGGTTTGTGTACGGCTGCAACAGTTCTTGTGCTGACATTGCCTCCAGAGGCAGTTTGGAACTCAGGAATGAGTGTTGCAACCGAGGACAGACGATTTTATGTGCTACGCGCTTCAGCACTCGGCGGTCCCGTTCTGTGGGCTTGTGTGGCCTACCACTTCGCAGCTGAGCCGGTGTTGCTCCTTGACGTTTCCACTTCACAATAACAGAACTTACAGATGACTGGGGCAGCTCTAGCAGGGCAGACATTTGATGAACTGACTTGTTGGAAAGGTGGCATCCGATGACGGTGCCACATTGACAGTCACTGAAGTCTTCAGTAAGGCCATTCTACTGCCAATGTTTCTCTATGGCGATTGCATGGCTGTGTGCTCGGTTTTATACACCTGTCAGCAACGGGTGTGGCTGCAATAACCGAATCCACTAATTTGAAGGGGTATCCACATAATTTTGTATATATTGTGTCTCACCTGTATAGCACCTTGTCTCATGAAAGAATTATCGCCTGTGTGGAGTATTTTGTTTTTACATCAATCAACAGCAAGCAGGCTGTTCTTTATTCTAGTGATCAACCATTTGTATAAATCATGTAAGTATGAATTTGAGCATGAACCAGATAATGTTGCATGTTTTCTGGTTGGTAAGTGTTGCACGCAGTGCAGCTAGATGAGGTAAGGAAAGTCATCGCCATGGTAGCCTGGCCTGCTGCTGTGTTTATATTGGCTTTCTCACCAGTAAACCCCAGTGACCTCTGACCCTTGACGAAGTAGGACGTTGACTTTTGTCCCTTTATGATACAAGTATTGTTGTCTGAGCCTTAACATATCCAGTCCAAGCACATGATCAGATAAATACCATGAATACTATGGCTAGTCAAAGAAGCCAATCTGAAAGCAATATATAAATGTGAGGAAAGCAACAATGAATCCCATTTGAATTGCTAACAATACAATGACAATTAATGTATAATTATCCATTGTATTGTAAGTCGCTCTGGATAAGAGCGTCTGCTAAATGACTTAAATGTAAATGTAAATGCTGTACAGTGATTTGTGACACAATAATTACCTGTGTATGTAAGAAATATGACCAAATAGTACCACCAAGTGGTGTATCTATGAACTGCAGTATATAGTGGAGCAGGCCCAATTGAACACAGAAAACAGAGAGAATGACTCATCATCAAAGATGAGTCATCAGAGATGATCGATATTTATTCTATCCAGGAAGCTCCTTCATTAGGAAATGCGATCCTCTGCCCTTAAATGGCCCCACAGTTTCCATTTCAGATACACTACCTCCTTTTACGCTTCTCTCTTGGCAGTTATGGTGATACTGAAATATGAACACCGAAAATGTGATTTGACAGGATATGAAGTAATGTGATGCATCCTAAAATCTTTTCAGGCTTGGGACTGAATAGGTTAAAGGTGCTTGAATGGCTCACAAGTACACAGAGAAACCCCCTAAGGATTCTGAAGGATTCTAAGCACCTGAATGATTCTGGTGTTACATAGAGATACTGAACATCTGAGAGGGGTGTTAGAATATGTTATACTGTATATTCATCCGTTTAGAGACACGATGTAGAATGCTCCTGAAACTCACTTTGTCCACAACTTTTCTTCCTCTCTTCCACTATCTCGCTCTCTTTTTCATTTTTGTATTTATCTCTCTCCATAAGGGCTCTGGACCAGAGGACTTCAGCCACCTGCCCCCAGAGCAGAGAAGAAAGAAGCTTCAGTCCAAGATAGATGACTTAAACAAGGACATCCAGAAAGAGATGGACCAGAAGTAAGTGTGTGTGTGTGTGTGTGTGTGTGTGTGTGTGTGTGTGTGTGTGTGTGTGTGTGTGTGTGTGTGTGTGTGTGTGTGTGTGTGTGTGTGTGTGTGTGTGTGTGTGTGTGTGCAACATAAGCCTCAGCCATATTTGTATGGAAATTATGTCCTAACTCCTCCATAAAAGCTCCCCCAAGTCTTTACTGTCAGTCAGACTTTTTATGGACCAAACTTTGGCCAGTAAAACTTTGGGACAGATATTAATACTCAGGGGTAGATTTAGGGGAAATGTGGTTGTCTTGATCAGCTTTATCTATTTGTCGGAGTATTCATGTGTCACTCTCTCTTCCTCTGTCCATCAGAGATGCCCTAACTAAGATGAAGGGGGTGTATGAGAAGAACCCTCAGATGGGTGACCCTGCCAGTGTGGACCCCCGCCTAGTAGAGTTGGCAATGAACATCGAGAAACTGCAGTCCGAGGTGCAGAAATTCGAGGTGAGTCATGAGTAACCCTCTCGAACTATCCCAGATAGGAATGTACTGTATTTCTAGATGCTGGAGGTACTCAGTGTTGTTAGTAGCATAGTTCTCTTGTTTGGCTTTGCTAAGGCAGTACCTCATTAGATCAAATAGTAAAGTGCTCCAGAGTCCTGACTTCTCCTCTTCCTTATTTGGAAATGATGCACTGCCTTGGCGGCCTCTATTTGTTCTGGCTTGGTGTAATAGAGAAAGGAGCCTTAGTAAGAAGGCTATATCTGACTCTGGACTGCACTGCACTAGCAAATCTCATCTCACAATCCTAACGTAAGCGTGTGTGTGTGCGGTGTGTACCAGGGATGGCTAGCTGAGGTGGAGGGGAGGTTACCATCGAAGAGCGATCCTCCCAGGAGACAGAGTGGTCTGTACGAGACACAGAACAGCAACAGCAGCACGGTTGCCAACAACTGTGCACAGGACAGAGAGAGGTACAGTAAACACACACACACACACACCATTACTCAACACTTTGTAGTTTGTTACTGTAATGTTGTGTTGTGAGGTTGCTATAGTTACTGTGTGTGTGTGTGTTGGTCCTTGAGCAGCCCGGATGGCAGTTACACAGAGGAGCAGAGTTCAGAGACTCAGGTCAAGGTGGCCATAGCCAACACTCCAGAGTTTGATGATGAGTTTGACGATGGGGATGAGGAGACGCTGCCCACTATCGGCACCTGTAAAGCCATCTACCAATTTGAAGGTAATACACCTTTAACAGGTAATACACCAATCAGAGACAACAACACGGGTAATGTGGGCGTGAACATCTATTTGACTATTTGAGAGATATGCAACAATAACACCCTTCCACCTTGTTTTGACACTTTACTGCCTTTCTCTCTCTCCCCCCCTCCTTCTCACTTTCTCTCTTTCTTATTCCACCTATTTTCCACCTCCTCCCCTCCACTAGGTCATAATGAGGGGACTATATCAGTGACAGAGGGAGAGCTGTTGTATGTGATAGAGGAGGATAAAGGTGATGGCTGGACACGCGTCCGCAGAAACGAAGAGGAGGAAGGCTACGTGCCCACGTCTTATGTCGAGGTCCTTTTGGAAACAAACGCCAAAGGTGCTATGACGTACATTTAACTGAAGGGATTTTCTTTTGTGGCCGAGGGCATTTTTTTTTTGGTTCGTTTTCAGGGGGCTCGGGGAGTCGAGTACACTCCTCCCACTCTCTTCCACTCTGAATGATGGACCAACCAGAGGTCTCCATGTGCTTCTGTCATGATTACCATGTAGCTGAGACCGGTCCCATGCACTGTGGTGTTGTATGTGATGGGAATCTCAATGCATTTGGGAGACAGGATAGTTTTAAAAGAGGTATTGGCTGTTTTTGGTGTAGGGCGAAGTTATCCCTAGACACTGATCTTGGGTCGTTTTTTTTACATTTCCCACAATAATGGTTAAGATCATGATTGGGGGTGGGGAAGCTGATCCTAGATCTGTACCAAGGGGGAAACTTGACCCCGGAGCGTTCTTTTCCCACTGGTTCTGAGAGAATTCTCTCCTCGTTACCTCTTGTTTGCCAGGAGAACTTTCTGTCGTTACTTCCAGTCAACTCGATGGGAATCAGGGCCGGTTGTACGGACGATATCAATGAGTGCTGTTGTCTTTTTTGTTCTTGACATGCTTGCAGTCATTTTCCCCCCAAAATCTTCTTATCACCTGACAAAGGTGTATTTTATCATATACAAACTGGCCTCAAAGGTAGACTAGAGTTGTGGTCAGGATGAAAACCAAAAGGCAAAATGTAAGTGTGTGTGTGTTTGACTACAAATGTTGATGGTCTTAACCACCGAATCATATTCCCACAGAGGCCAGTAATCGAGGTGATATTTGGAGAGAACAAAATATTATAATACACTTTTTTTTAGGTTAAACCACGGGACCGTGTGTGTGGGGAAAAAACTGCTTGCTGTCCCCAGTAGTAAAGCATGCTAGATTGTACAATGTAGAAATATGCAAATTATTATTTGATTCTGCTGTAAAAAAAAAAACACAAAAAAACATATGCAATCATATTTTTTTTGTACTGTGACAAATGAATGTACCGAATCACAATGCTTCACCCCCATACATAGGACTGCATTCTGTAGCTCAGGAGGCTATTATAGCGCTCAGTGAATATCAACTCCTCTATCCTGGATTGTCTCACTCCTCTACTGACTGTTAAAGATGCACGAATGTCACAGACTAAAAGGTCAAAGGAAGGGGCTATTTTTTTAATCTTCTGGGCCTTTACTTTCCAGAATGGTTGTAGAGGAATTCAGGATTGAGAATGAGCTGTACCATTATTCTCTCCCTCATTCTCGGTGAGAACATTGTGAGAACAGAATTTTTTTGTTGTGGCTGATTGTAACATCGGTGCTTGGTTGCCAGATCATGCATGGGTTTTGATTAGCACCTCGGTGCAGATGAGTCCATTTGAGAAGCATGGTCTGTGCTACAGTATGGTGTTGAAACTGTTTCATGCCACTAAAACATCCAGCCATTTCCATTTTAAAGATTACTGAAGTGTGCAAACGTAGGGCCAAAAGGCATGCTGGAAGAGACTCCAACTTTGTTGTCAAATCTCAAAAAGCTCAACAAATATGCTTCCGCAACTCTTTCTCCTATACCGGTGAAAGTAATCCCGTCTCTGACAGTGCTATTAACACAACCATTTCATCACCCTGCTAAAATGGTGGTCCAAATGAAATGTTATGGTGGTCGTCATTTTCTCCCCCCTTTTTTTTACGTAACATGTTTTGGTGCATGTTACAAGCTTAAGTGTCTCTTTTTCGTTTTTGTGAATGATAGATTCACACCAGACTTAACATTTAGAAACATTATCATAGAAAATATGACTTTTAAGGTACAGCAACTGATATTAACGCCAGAGAACAGTATTATTTCCTTTCAAAGGCAATTGCAAAGAATAGTTCTTCTTCCACCTCATTTAGTATGTGAACTATATTTTCTTTCTCTGAGATCTCTCTCTCTAACGTGTTCTTTTTTTTTTCTTCATTTTTTGTTTGTTTGTTGTTTTTTTTCTTTCAAATTACAGATTCCTAAAAGTGTGAGAGGCTGGCTCAGAAATGGCAGGGCAAGCAGCCTCGGAGACAGAGCAACCACATTCACGTTCCTTTTATTGTCATAGAGTCAGAAAGAGAGAGAGAGAGACATAACCGAGACAAAAACGGGAGATCGATAATGATGCATCTCAATTTCCAACCCGATACATATGTAGAGTTCTCTTCTTTTGCAACAGTTTCTGACCAGAAGCAACAATAATAAGCATCACAATTTTGCACCCGTAAATCTTTTAATAGTCCATTACACATTTATAATTTTGCTTCCGTTGTCGCTGCAAAGCTTTGCTTCTCAATGTACTAACTCAGCTTCCGCAACGCGGCGTTATCATGGCGGCTGTTAGCTCTCTCGCCTCAAATCCCAACCCGCTCCCATGCCACCCCTCCCCAAACCCCTTCCTCAAGCACGGCAGGGTGTGGTCAGAGACAAGACCAGCTCCCCCTCATGGAAGGGGGGAAGAAGCAACACAATCTCCCCCCACAAACCCGCTTGCTTACACCCCACCCATACCATCTCACCTGACCAGACCATCAGACAGGAAGGCTGGAGAGGAAGCCAAACCGTGTCCCTCCAGTCCACCCTTGCATTCAAACCAATCAGGTGGATACAGTTGCCGTATCTCTCTCTCTCACTCATTGACTCAGAGCCATCATCATAGAAGGAACCGTCCAGATTCAGCATCACTTGGAGAGCCGTGGAGTACCCATGGAAACAACGCAGTCATTCCACTCTCTCAGACCGCAGCTCCATATTTTGCAGGTTTCAAATGGACTAAAACATGGACCGATTGGTCATCTTACTGTATGTGTGTATGAAAAAGCTTCATTTATGGTGTTTGTCAGTATCATGTGCATCCTCCATACATGACTGGGGAGGGGACAGGACTAGGAGCTCCAGGACCGAGAGGGGTTGGGGTGGGAAAGGGGACAGGTTCACTTTACTTCATCTCACCTGCACTCTCTCCCTACCATACTATCATGTGTTGTTACTGGCATCCACTCAAAGTGGTGGAAAAAGTATCCAATTGTAATACTTGAGTAAAAGTAAAGATACCTTAATAGAAAATTACTAAATTAAAAGTTAAAGTCACCCAGTAAAATATTACTTGAGTAAAAGTATATAAGCATTTGGTTTTAAATATACTTAAGTATCTAAAGTAAATGTCATTGCTAAAATATACTTACGTATCAAAATTAAAAGTACAAAGGATTTCACATTCTGTATATTAAGCAAACTAGGAGGCACTATTTTCTTGTTTTTTAAATTAACAGATAGCCAGGGGCACACTCCAACACTCAGGCAACACTCAAACAAATATCAAACGAAACATTCTTGTTTAATGAGTCCGCCAGATCAGAAGCAGTAAGGATAACCAGGGATGGTCTCTTGATAAGTGAGTGAATTGCAACATTTTACTGTCCTGCTAAGTATTCAAAATGTAACGAGTACTTTTGGGTGTCAGGTAAAATGTATGGAGTAAAAAGTACACTATTTTCTTTAGGACTGTAGTGAAGTAAAATTTGTCCCAAAAAAATGAATAGTAATCCCAAAAAAGGACTTAAGTAGTACTTAATAAAAATATTTTTACTTTGAAGTACTATACACCACTGATCTTGTCTGCTCCTCTCTCTGGCCACACTCCTCCCCTCCTCAAACCCCTCCACCGCAGGTGGCAGATGCTGGTCATTGGCTGCGTTGATGGCCATGTCACAGCTTACGATGGGGCTTCTCTCGGGCAGTGCGTGCAGTATGCATGCATGCCCTGCCTCCTCTTTGACATGCCACCCCGACAGCTCGGCTCCGGGGGGTTGCCCATGCCGCTTTTTATTTCAGTTAACTCACATTGCCTGTTACACTTCTTAACCTGTTTGTCACCTTTTGGGTTCTGTGCCTGGGGATCCTCTACTAGCGCTTCCGTATTTTGTTTTGTTGTTGTTTGACTGTTCCTCGTCTCTGAAAGCATGTTCACCTACCTGTGTTTTTTTTAACAGTGAGTGTGTGCTCTCCCTCACAGTAACCCCCTCCTGCTCAAAATCTCAGCTAAGAAAGTTTTGGATTCCCAAAACTTCTGTTTCTGAATGATTTCATGCATACAGTACATGGTTATAAAATGTAATTTGTCAATTTGTTATACTGTATGTAATGTTGTTTGCTGACATTGTACATGTTTGAGAAGTGTGTCGAAGGCAAGTGGTCGTTAGCTTCCACTAGCCTCATCCTGTGGATACATACTGTGCTGTGTAACCTCTCCACTGTATATCCTACCCAACAGACAGAATGTCCCCGGAAGAAAACTTGAGGATTAGTTAAATGTCTCATGTAATTTGCATGGTCCACTTACTACTGTATATGGAAGTATTGTAATACAGTGATCCACACACACACTTTCTTTCCCACAAAGTTGTGTGCGACTGAATATGAGACGAGACAGACTTCATTTTGGGCCTTAACTATAGTTTAATCCATAGACATAGATAGACATCGCATCATTGTATCTGTCCCATTATGGCATCTGTGAGGGCATGGGCAGCCCATTGAGGCCATCTTCATTTTGAAGTAGTCAATTTTCTTCTACCATGAGTTGGCAAACAAACTGATAGGGTGCATATTGCCAGCTGGAGTGTGTATGAACAGGTTTAAACAGGTTTAAAGCCAAGGTTGGCAATTTACTGCCACCTGCAGTTCAGGAATGTTTGCTCATGCGTATACTTCATTGGCTGATCCCTCCTGGTGACCTGGATAGAATTATGTGATCCTTCCTTAACCCATAGGAAGTACTTACTTCAAAATGGTAAAAGTCCTCAATGGCACTGCCCATGATAAAATGGGCTTTTAGGCACTAAAGTCCTCCATCTCTCTCTATGGATTTATCCTACCACTTAGTGTAAAGACAGATGTCATTCTATTATCTGTGGTATGTTGAATAGGTCAAGACGTCTCTTGTTTTCTTTTTTATAAAGGTTTGGGGGGGGGGTATTTTGTACGTGGCAGTCAAGGTAGATTACCCATAACATCTACAGAGATGATGATGTCCACTGTTTTCCTCTCTCAAAGGCACATACATTTTTTATTTTGTTCATTTTATTTATCATTATTTTTTACCAATTTTGGGTCGATGAGATTGTAGCTTTTTATTTTGTAGCTAGTTGTTTCTTTAGCTGGAAAACTGTTGCACCTGAACTACAAACCACCTATAATGATGAAACCAGTTGTTTGATCTGCCTGAAGTCACTGCAGACGAAGTAATGAATAACAAATATTTGTTTTGTCTAATGAAGCCGTTAGTGATGGCACCCTATTCCCTATTTCGTGCACTACTTTGACCAGGCTCAAGAGTGTCTTGAAACTTTTCTTTATTACAATATTACTACTCAAGCAACATTTCAAAGGGCAGCAACTGAAATTGTATCAATGCAAACCGTGTATATTATCATTAGAACAACAAACGAACAGTGATCCATCATCATTTGGAGTCCCCGTTACTTGTCATAATATAAAAGCAGCGCAAATCTATAAGTTATTTGGCCGAGAATCAGGTCAGGTCTCCTTTTGCTATTCCCATCCGTCCATCTCTTATTTTGATTATTGTGGATGTTGATTTGGCAGTTGTTTTGTTTGTGAGAAGTGAAAAGTGAAAAGGCAAAACTGATTCCCATGCAGACCGTCAGAAGGTGCATATCTGTAGTGCGCCGACAGACAGAGCCACTCAGAAGCGAGCCAGTATAGAGGGGAATCTGCTTATCTCCTCTCCTGCTAATACTGGACTCGGATCATCCTAGACCTTCAGCCTGGCCCCAGTGCACCTGTACAGAAGAAATGGCTTGTTGGAATTAGAGAGAATATATATATAAATATATAAATAAATATTGATTCAACTAAGACAAAAAAAAAAGGAAATAAACAGTCTATTTTTAAGGTTTTAACGATTAAAAGGACCTACCGTTACTTTTTTTTCTCTCTCGCTTTGCTAAGACTTTGTTTTATTGTTTTTGTTTTGTAAAGTCTGCCAAATGGTGTGTTTCGCACTTTTGTGTTGTTTGTGTTCCATTTGGTATATGCTTGCATTTCGGAGCACTGAATACTTTGTATTGTGTTAACTGTGCCAATTAAATACATGTTGAAAATAACTGGTCTTCGCTGTGGTCCGGAGAACAACACTGCCACATTGTGCAAGGACAATTTGAGGGGGGAAATTCCATTATCCATCATTTGTGGAACTTCTGATGCTCTCCAAGTCTAAGACTGGCGTTCGTTCTGCTGTCAAATAGCCCCACAAATGCTCCTCTTTCCATCATGTTTGGAAATGCTGATGGTCCCTGACTGTCTACCTTTTGTTTCAGCGATTATTAGCAGGCTAATGTTGACACTTTGTCATTTCTGCCCAGTTTAGTAGTTTAGTCATTCAAGTCAGTTTTTTCCAAGAACAAACAACCTGGGTTAGAGGTTAAAATGGAATAAACTTGACTAGAACTGAATACAATTGTGACAATACCAGGTGAATCACCTGAGAATGGGGAGGGTGTTCGCTTACCTCAGCGAGGTCCAGTATAACCACAGGTTGCACAAGTCCACGATCCACCGCAGACGACTGATTAAACTCAAGTCACACACTGTCCACTGGGGGAGAACCGGGAAGGTGGGAAAGGCGAGGAACGTGTTGGTCAGAAGAAAAGTAAAACTATTGACAGTGAAATCGTCAGATGACTGGCGTATTACTTGCCTGGTATCATCACCTGTCGTAGTGAAACCATCTCAGAAAAAAACAGAACCCTACCAGTGAGAAAGATTAGATAACCAATACATGCAGTATAAAGACTTGCGTACAATCAAATTTATTTATAAAGCCCTTTTACATCAGTTGTCGGGCACACTTTAAAATACTTGCGTATCAGTGAAGATAAACATTAGAGAAAGAGGAGAAAGAGGAGATGACAACAATGCCGTTACACAAATGGAGCATCCATACACCTACTACATGAAGTAGCAGCAGTTCAGAGTGAGAATAAAACAAGACTACAAGTAAGAAACCGATAGAGAGTTGAAGGAGTCGCTGTTCAGGCCTCTGACTGTACCTCCACCTGCCAGCGGTCTAAGCACAGGCCCCAGTCTCTCCAGGGTGAAGTAGGGATGGTTGGACAACTTTGGGTTGGAGAGGCTCTGTCTTGGGGCTTGCCTAAACAGCAGACTGTTTTCATGGTTACTCCATGGATTTTCTGTCTGACTGAAGTCGCACTAAAAAAGACAGTCTCTACAAGACAGAATGTGGAATAAAATGGTATTTAAACTTACTTTACCGGTTGTACATGCTGCTGGTCCTTTTGGCAGTAGGAGTTGGAGATATCCACTGGAAAGTGTTGCTAGGTTCTGTCGCTTGTATTTTCATTCTCTTGGCCCATTGAACATGACGCGCAATATGTAAACAATAGTAGAATGTAACCGAATGTAGTATGAGTATATGATATGAGATATTTGAGGTGATACACGTGTCTGTTATGATGAGTTGTAGTGTCGTCCAATAATCAGTATTGCGGCATTCTAGACCTCAGCTGAATCTGGTAATGGCTGTTGAACAAGTTGAGGAGACTAAATTACTTGTTACCTTAGATTGTAAACTGTCATGGTCAAAACATAAAGATTCAATGGTTGTAAAGATTTAGGAGAGGTCTGTCTGTAATAAAGAGATGCTCTGCTTTTTTGACACCACACTCCAAAAAGCAAGTCCTCCAGGCTCTAGTTTTGTCTTCTCTTGATTATTGTTCAGCTGTGTGGTTGAGAGCTGCAAGGAAAGACCTAGTTAAGCTGCAGCTGGCCCAGAACAAAGCGGAACGTCTTTCTCTTCATTGTAGTCAGAGGGCTTTTATACAGTTGAAGTCGGAAGTTTACATACACCTTAGCCAAATACATTTCACTCAGTTTTTCACAATTACTGACATTTAATCCTAGTAAGAATTCCCTGTTTTAGGTCAGTTAGAATCACCACTTTATTTTAAGAACGTGAAATGTCAGAATAATAGTAGCGAGACTGATTTATTTCATCTTTTATTTCTTTCATCACATTCCCAGTGGGTCAGAAGTTTACATACACTCAATTAGTATTCGGTAGCATTGCCAATAACTTGGGTCAAACGTTTCTATAGGTTTGAAGTCAGGGCTTTGTGATGGCCACTCCAATACCTTGACTTTGTTGTCCTTATTAAGCCATTTTGCTACAACTTTGGAAGTATGCATGGGGTCATTGTCCATTTGGAAGACCCATTTGCGACCAAGCTTTAACTTCCTGACTGATGTCTTGAGATGTTGCTTCAATACATCCACATACTTTTCCCCCCTCATGATGCCATCTATTTTGTGAAGTGCACCAGTCCCTCCTGCAGCAAAGCACCCCCCACAACATGATGCTGCCACCCCCGTGCTTCACGGTTGGGATGGTGTTCTTCAGCTTGCAAGCCTCCCTCTTTTTCCTGCAAACATAATGATGGTCATTATGGCCAAACAGTTCTATTTTTGTTTCATCAGACCAGAGGATATTTCTCCAAAAAGTACAATCTTTGTCCACATGTGCAGTTGCAAACCGTAGTCTGGCTTTTTATGACGGTTTTGGAGCAGCGGCTTCTTCCCTGCTGAGCGGCCTTTCAGGTTACGTCGATGTAGGACTCGTTTTACTGTGGATATGTATACCTTTGTACCTGTTTTCTCCAGCATCTTCACAAGGTCCTTTGCTGTTGTTCTGGTATTGATTTGCACTTTTTGCACCAAAGCACGTTCATCTCTTGGAGATAGATAGAGCGTGTCTCCTTCCTGAGCGGTATAACGGCTGCGTGGTCCCATGGTGTTTATACTTGCTTACTATTGTTTGTACAGATGAACATGGTACCATCAGGCATTTGGAAATTGCTCCCAAAGATGAACCAGACTTGTGGATGTCTAAAAAAAAAAAATCAGAGGTCTTGTCTGATATATTTTGATTTTCCCATGATGTCAAGCAAAGAGGCACTGAGATTGAAGGTAGGCCTTGAAACACATCCACAAGGACACCTCCAATTGACTCAAATGATGTCAAATAGCCTATCAGAAGCTTCTAAAGCCATGACATAATTTTCTGGAATTTTCCAAGCGGTTTAAAGGCACAGTCAACTTCTTACCCACTGGAATTGTGATAAGTGAAATAATCTGTCTGTAAACATTTGTTGGAAAAATTACTTGTGTCATGCACAAAGTAGACGTTCTAACTGACTTTTTAAAACTATAGTTTGTTAACAAGAAATTTGTGGAGTGGTTGAAAAATGAGTTATAATGACTTCAACCTTAGTGTATGTAAACTTCCGACTTCAACTGTAAATACTATGTCTCTCTTGGCTAAGAGTTGAAGAGCGGCTGACTGCATCATTTCTTATTTATAAGAAACATTAATGTGTTGAAAATCCCAAATTGTTTACACACTTACCCCACCAGACATGCCACCAGGGCCACCAGTCTTTTCACAGTCCCTAAATCCAGAATAAATGCAAGAAAGCGTACAGTTTTATATCGAGCCATTATTGCATGGAACTCCATTCCATCTCATATTTCTCAAATAAACAGCAAACCTGGTTTAAACAAAAGATAAAGCAACACCTCTCCCCTATTTGACCTAGATAGTTTCTGTATGTATTTATATGTGTGCCTTAAAAAATGTATGCAGTTCTGTCCTTGTCTATTAATGTTATTTCTGTATTATGTAATGTTTCATGTTTTGTGTGGACCACAGGAAGAGTAGCTGCTGCTTTTGCTACAGCTAATGAGGATCCTAATAAAATACAAAATGTACAAAAAAATACCAGTTAGTTGAATATTACATTTTTACAATCGAGGTATAGACATAATTACCTCATATACCAACGTCTCATATGTAACGCTTCATACAATACACATCATTGCTATCAGCTGACAGAGGCTGGAGGGGAGAAAACCGCAGCGAACTACTACCAAACAACATTGTTAGTCTTCGAAACAAGGGCGAAAGTAGGTAGACAACGAACAAATCAGACACCTAGTTGTTTCATAGCGTATCGTTTTGTTTTAAAACGATCTGGCTCCAATTCGAAAATATTTAGTTGACTTCCGGGATTGAAAAACGTGGTATCTATAACTCAATGTCATTGGCCCACACTAAAAATATGTAAATAAAATACACTGCATTCTGGGAAGGTTATATTAAATCAACGAATAAAACGTATATAACCACTGATTTGGATGTTAGAAAATATTACACGTATGGGGACATAATACGTTTTACTGTTATTGTATATTTACCCAAAATGTCAGATTCAATTTTACCAACCGTGAACGAGAAGTTGATATGCTAGCAGTGGATTATATGCCGATGATTTCCACATACGTTGTTGTGTTGTATGAAAGGAGAGAAGGTTAGCACTCCCCTTGACAAGGATGGAAGAGGCCCTAGTGGCCTTCAACACACATATGGTTAAGGCATTGCCACTTACTTCGTGGCATCTTCAACCAAGTTTTTAATTGATACCTTGTAATTAATTTAATTCTCACAGAAATATGTACTCCACACACACACACAAAGACATGATAAGAATTATGAATCATTATGCTTACTGGGACTGTTATTTCATTGGCTGCTTTTTGGTTTGAAGAATTAACCATTTGCATTAATATTCACAAAATGAAGTTGCTACTCATGCCCCAAAACATAAGAAAACACATAACAGCACGTAACACTGTACTGCAGATGAGAATGCTTCTTAATTACATACTGAAATCTTTGTGTAGGTTTTTTCAATTTATTTATCCGTTATTTTACCAGGTAAGTTGACTGAGAACACATTCTCATTTGCAGCGACCTGGGGAATAGTTACAGGGGATGAATAAGGCAATTGTAAACTGGGGATTATTAGGTGACCGTGATGGTTTGATGGCCAGATTGGGAATTTAGCCAGGATACCGGGGTTAACACCCCTACTCTTACAATAAGTGCCATGGGATCTTTAATGACAGAGAGTAAGGACACCCGTTTAACGTACCATCCAAAAGACTGCACCCTACAAAGGGCAGTGTTCCCAATCACTGGCCTGGGGAATTGGGATATTTTTTAGACCAGAGGAAAGAGTGCCTCCTACTGGCCCTCCAACACCACTTCCAGCAGCATCTGGTCTCCCATCCAGGAATTGACCAGTACCAACCCTGCTTAGCTTCAGAAGCAAGCCAGCAGTGGTATGCAGGGTGGAAGTCAGGGTGGTTTGCTCCTGGCCAATGACCAGAAGAGACCAGAAGAGGGCAGTCATGTTCTACCAAAGACAGAACAAGATAAATTCCTGCCTCAAACCATATCCCCCATAAAGGTATGCCTGGCCAGTGGGTGAAGTGTCTGTAATAAAGATTGCTAAAATATTTGTCTCTGTCTCTGTGTAAGACATCAGGGCCCTCTGCCCAGACCACAGACCACAGCAGGACACCTCGGTGTGTGTGTGTGTGTCTGTGGCTCCTGCGTCAGGCAGGCAGACTGGTGAGATAGGTATTGCAGCAGTGTATGACTGGGTTTCTCTACTGCTCTAGCTCTATCTAATATGTGCACCCTGCTGAAACCAGTATCAAACCTTTGTCATCAATGACTTTGATACGATTTTGATGTTGTAGCCAGCAGGCCTGGAGTCGGGTAGTAGCCTGGACTGAACTGAGAGAGTTCCGGGCTACTGAGATATTAAAGTCTGTGCCAGTATAGAGGTGAACAAGTTCTTTAGGCTTTGTTATATTAGGTTTTTGTCATGTTCAATTTCAGCTCTAGAGGGAAGACGTGAGGGGCCCGTAACTCTAACACCCTGCACCGCAGAGCTCAACCGTGTTGTGTGTCATCAGTTCCAGTCCCTCCTCAGTAATTCTCGATCATGGGAGCCCTTTTTCACAGCCAAGACTGTTTGCATGATTTCCATTGAAATGAGTATGTGAGCACTTCATGAGAACCGAATGAAAGGAAACGCAGTCAAAACACAGACAGCATCGGTGAAGAGTCAGGAGTCCCTGGACCACTGACAACAAACCCCACGCTGTCAGGTAGGCTTGCCTTTAACACAATTACAAATGTGGATAGACACAAGTATCCACATTATTATTTTATTTTTAAAGCCACTTCAAATCCATGGTGTTTGTTCTATTTGTTTTTGCTTTGTTTTCATTCAATTAGTGAAAGAACGGGAATTTTTTAACCATCTGTACTTCATGGTAAAAATTAAAAAAAAGGGGGGGTTCATTTTGAAAAGCAGGGGGCGAAAAGGAATGATGTGAGAGTAAAACGTAGGTCAGCAGCAGCTGGGTCTGTTGGTCGATCGGTCCTCTTCTCCATCTGGAATAAATATGTCGTCACCGCCGCTCTGCTCCCCTCCACGCAGCTAGCTGAGGCTGAACTGAGCGCTGAGGTACTCCTTGAACCAGGGCTGTCTGCAGCCCAGTGGAGCTCCATGGCTTATTCAGTGCTGTGCTGGTCCCAACAAAAAGCCCCAAACGCTGTCCAACTCCCCTGCATCAACATCATGACCATGGTCAACTGCCAGCTGGCTTTAAGACCTTTACATGGTCAACAACATTCTATTAAAAAAGGTTATTGGGGATAAGGCCAACAATATTAACTATTAAAAAGGTTATTGGGGATTAGGTCTACAAGGTTACAGAGAAGCAGTATAGAATAATAGAATAATTATTTAGATGAATTATATCTGCCTCCCCTTGCATCCATTTGTAGATAGATAGGCCTACAGTATGTGTGTGGACAATACATGAACACACCCTTTTAGGGCTTTCACAGCTACAGTAGCCTAGCTGGTGGTTCGTAAGCCATCTCTTGATGATGTTAACCATTTACAATGCAGGCTTGCCTATGTTTTATGACCTAAAGTTTGGGAGCAACTTTTCACTTTCCTGCAGGCATGGAGCAGTCACTCCGCTGACTAGCCTATAATTTTGCCTCTCTCATTTGCTGGGTGCTTATTAGTAGGGGAAGGAAAGGTGGAAGCAGAGTTGATCTGGGGAGAAGGAGACTGAGATCTGTGTGTCACAAACCTTGAACCCCCAAGCAACCAGAGATATATTTATCTCTCTCTCTCTCTCTCTCTCTCTCTCTCTCTCTCTCTCTCTCTCTCTCTCTCTCTCTCTCTCTCTCTCTCTCTCTCTCTCTCTCTCTCTCTCTCGAACTGCTGCATGCATGCATTCTTGTGGGATCGAATGAACTTTGCGGGTGTAAAGAGTAGAGTTTCCTGTATTTTCACATGAATAGGATACATGGGTTCATGTTTGGTTGCACAGCCTAGCCATGCAACGCCAGCTCCTTGTCTGAACAGTTTCCTCATAGTTGTTCTACTTCACAAAAACATTTCTGTATAGATTCACTGGAAGTTCATTGATAAACCTTTGAAAAATCCTGTCTTAAGAGAGAGAGAGGGAAAGACTTGCAGAGGTGCAGTGTTAGAATTTGGTGATCTAATTTTGTCCAACTATACTGAACAAATATACAAACGCAACATGCAAAGTGTTGGTCCCACGTTTCATGAGCTGAAATAAAAGATCCCAGAAACGTTCCGTATTGTTTACATGCCTGTTAGTAAGAATTTCTCTTTTGCTAAAATAATCCATCCACCTGACAGGTGTGGCATATCAAGAAGCTGATTAAACAGTATGATTATTACACAGGTGCACCTTGTGTTAGGGACAATAAAAGGCCACTCTACATTGAGCACAGATGTCTCAAGTTTTGCTGACTGCCAGAATGGCCACCAAAGCTGTTGCCAGAGAATTGAATGTTCATATCTCTACCATAAGCCTCCTCCTACGTCATTTTAGGGAATTTGGCAGTGTGTCCAACCGGCCTCACTAATGCAGACGAATGGCGTCATGTAGTAAAGCAGTTTACTGATGTCGACGCTGTCAACAGAGTGCCTCATGGTGGCTGTGGTGTTATGGTATGGGTAGGCATAAACTATGGACAACAAACGCAATTGCATTTTATCGATGGCAATTTGAATGCAGAGAAATACTGTGATGAGCTCCTTAGGCCCATTGTGAGGCCAATTCCCAGTCATGTGAAATCCATAGATTAGGGCTTAATGAATTCATTTAAATTGACTGATTTTCTCACAGTAAAATATTAAAAATGGATTGTTGCATGTAGCATTTATATTTTTGTTCAGTATATTTGAAAATTTCCCCAATGTTAAACCAGTTGGGAACATTACCAAATTTGATTTGAAACGTAACTATGTTCGAACCTTTAGAAAACATTCTGTTCCATAGGGCCTCACACAATTGGACCAGTGTTGTCTGGGTTAGGGGAGGGTTTGGCCTTGTCTCAGGATGGTAAGTTGGTGGTTGAAGATATCCCTCTAGTGGTGTGGGGGCTGTGCTTTGGCAAAGTGGGTGGGGTTATATCCTTCCTGTTTGGCCCTGTCCGGGGGTGTCCTCGGATGGGGCCACAGTGTCTCCTGACCCCTCCTGTCTCAGCCTCCAGTATTTATGCTGCAGTAGTTTGTGTCGGGGGGCTAGGGTCAGTTTGTTATATCTGGAGTACTTCTCCTGTCCTATTCGGTGTCCTGTGTGAATCTAAGTGTGCGTTCTCTAATGCTCTCCTTCTCTCTTTCTTTCTCTCTCTCAGAGGACCTGAGCACTAGGACAATGCCCCAGGACTACCTGACATGATTACTCCCTGCTGTCCCCAGTCCACCTGGCCGTGCTGCTGCTTCAGTTTCAACTGTACTGCCTTATTATTATTCGACCATGCTGGTCATTTATGAACATTTGAACATCTTGGCCATGTTCTGTTATAATCTCCACCCGGCACAGCCAGAAGAGGACTGGCCACCCCACATATGCTCTCTCTAATTCTCTCTTTGTTTCTCTCTCTCGGAGGACCTGAGCCCTAGGACCATGCCCCAGGACTACCTGACATGATGACTCCTTGCTGTCCCCAGTCCACCTGACCGTGCTGCTGCTCCAGTTTCAACTGTTCTGCCTTATTATTATTCGACCATGCTGGTCATTTATGAACATTTGAACATCTTGGCCATGTTCTGTTATAATCTCCACCCGGCACAGCCAGAAGAGGACTGGCCACCCCACATAGCCTGGTTCCTCTCTAGGTTTTGGCCTTTCTCGGGAGTTTTTCTGGAGTTGCTTGCTGTTTGGGGTTTTAGGCTGGGTTTCTGTACAGCACTTTGAGATATCAGCTAATGTACGAAGGGCTATATAAATAAATTGGATTTGATTTGATTTGATTTTGGCCTGGGGGGATTTACTTGGCTCATTGCACTCTAGCGGCTCCTTGTGGCAGGCTGGGTGCCTGCAGGCTAACTCTAGTTGTCAGTTGAACAGTGTTTCCGACACATTGGTGCAGCTGGCTTCCGGGTTAAGCGGGCGGATGTTAGGGAGTGTGGTTTGGCGGGTCATGCTTTGGAGGACGCATGACTCAACCTTCGCCTCTCTCGAGGCCGTTGGGGAGTTGCAGCGATGAGGTAAGATCGTAATTGAAGTTGGGAGAAAAAATGGGGTAAAGTAATAAAATACAAAAATAAACATTCTGTTAAAGTAATGAAATACCAAGAATATAACTGGTTTTGTTTGTTTCTTAAATGTGCTGAGAATGTTTCATAGCCAACCAACTTTCCTGCACCATTCCCAGAAAGTTGTGGGAAAGTTGTATGCAAAATAACCATAGGACAACCACGTTCTCACCAAGCTCTAAGAAACATATGGTTCTCGGGGTGTTATGTGCTAGCAGTGGAGAGCTATGTCCTGCCAAGAAATGTGCTTATTTCCTGAGAAACATCTGGAAATGCTAAGAAAAATATATTGATGAAAAAATAGAAAAGGGTACAATGTAAAAATAATTTATTTTGATTTAATTCTTCTCAAAAATCACCTCTTGCTGGGCCAAAGATCAGCAGCTGGCATTTGGCTTGTGAGAGGGGTAAGATTATTGACTGAAAGTGACCATGGGGTTATAGCCCAGACAGACTGATCCAAGAGAACTGATGCCAACTCATCCCCTCTCTTTTTCTTTCTTGATGACTTTTCATTTTCTAGTCTCCTTTCTCCTAGTCTTGTAATCATTACCCAACTAACACATTTGGTTCCTTGGAAGTTGTGGGAATGTATGTTTTTTGGTTTCACAATGATTGTGGGAACAGAGCCATATATTTCCTGAGTGGTGAAAATGACTGTTTTTTAAACATTCTGAGAACAAAAGTGAAAATTTTGTCTGTTCTGGGAAAGTTTTACTCTGGTTCCTTTAATGTTTTCCTGGAAGGTTTAATTAACACTCTGATAACTGGAAATTATAAGTTATTTGCATTTTTAAAATAACTTTAAAACTTTCACTGAATCCCTCCCTGGTGGTGCAGTGGTCTAAGGCCCTGCATCGCCGTGCTAGCTGTGCTACCAGAGATTCTGAGTTTGAGTCCAGGCTCTGTCGAAGCTTTACCATTGAATGCTTACTTTACAGGCCCTTAACCAACAATGCAGTTTTAAGAAAAATAACAGTGAAGAAAAAAATTAAATAAATAAACTGAAGTTAAAAAATAAAAGAGCAACAATAAAATAACAATAATGAGGCTATATACAGGGGGTACTGGTACAGAGTCAATGTGTGGGGGTAAAGGTTAGTTGAGGTAATTAAGGTCATATGTACATGTCGGTAGGGGTAAAGTGATTATGTGTAGACAATAGATAATAAACAACGAGTAGCAGGGCCCCCCTTTTTTTACGCTGTTCAATGCAAATAATAATAATTATGGCTTGGGGATAGAAGCTGTTAATTAAGACTTGTAGCTCCAGTACTGCTTGAGAAAACAGTCTATGACTAGGATGGCCGGAGTCACAGCCTGGTATAGAGGTCCTTGATGGCAGGAAGCTTGGCCCCAGTGATGTACTGGGCCATACGCACTATACCCTCTGTAGCGCCTTGCGGTTTGTGAGGATCTGAGGACCCATGTCAAGTATTTTTAGTCTCCTGAGGGGGAATAGGCGTCGTCGTGCCCTATTCACGACTGTTTTGGTGTGTTTGGACCGTGTTAGTTTGTTGGTGAAGTGGACACCAAGGGACTTGAAGCTGTCAACCTGCTCCACTACAGCACCATTGATGAGAATGGGGGTATGCTCTGCCTTCCTTTTCCTGTAGTCCACAATCATCCCCTTCATCTTGATCACGTTGAAGGAGAGGTTGTTGTCCCTGCAACACACTTCCAGGTCTCTGACCTCCTCCCTATAGGCTGTCTCATCGTTGTTGGTGATCAGGCCTACCACCATTGGAGTCGTGCGTGGCCACACAGTCATGGATGAACAGGGAGTATAGGAGCGAACTAAGCACGCATGCTCGAGGGGCTCCCATGTTGAGGATCAGCGTGGCAGATCTGATGTTACTTACCCGTACCACCTTGATGAAGTCGGTGATTGATGTGGTATACTCCCCAATGCCATTGGATGAGTCCAGGAACATATTCCAGTCTGTGCTAGCAATACTGTCCAGTAACTTAGCATCTATGTCATCTGACCACTTCCTTATTGAGCGAGACACTGGTATTCGCTGCTTTAGTTTTTACTTGTAAGCAGGAATTAGGAGGATAGAATTATGTTCAGATTTTTTGCCAGCATTGGTTTGTGGTGGTAAATAGACAGCTACAAAAAATATAGATGAAAACTCTCTTGGTAAATAGCGCTAAACAGCTTATCATGAGATACTCTACCTCAGATGTGCAAAACCTTGACACTTCCTTAATATTTGATTACGTTTTTGACAAATAGACACAGACCCCTTGTCTTACCAGAGGCAGCTGTTCTGTCTTGCCGATGCATGGAAAAAGCAGCCAATTGTATATTTTCCATGTTGTCTTTCAGCCATAATCACTATTGGGTCTTTTTTTCGATTAAATCGGTCCATATATAGCCTAGATATCGATCTATGAAGACTGTGTGATAAACGGAAAAAAATAGCGTTTCATAACGTAACGTCATTTTTTAAAATTCAAAAAGTCGACGATAAACTTTCACAAAACACTTCGAAATACTTTTGTAATGCAACTTTAGGTATTAGTACACGGTAATAAGCGATACAATTCATCAGGAGGCGATGTAAATTCTATAGGTGTCCGTCTCGAAAAAATGTCTGGAGAGAGCTCGACCAAAACATCCGGTCGGAGACCGGAGGGAATCGGTACCCTTGATTCAGTTTGACCAAGAATCAAAGCTGAATCAAATGACAAGACTCTAGACATCGTGTGGAAGCTGTAGGCACTGCAACCTCGGCCTCATTTAATTCGGTTCACTTTGAACAATTCCTGGAAGTAGCGCAAGGATATTTATTTCCATTTTCAGTGATCAGATTTTCCTGCACTTTTCGATGAAACGCACGTTCTGTTATAGTCACAGCCGTGATTTAACCAGTTTTATAAACGTCTGAGTGTTTTCTATCCACACATACTAATCATATGCATATACTATATTCCTGGCCTGAGTAGCAGGGCGCTGAAATGTTGCGCTATTTTTAACAGAATGTTCGAAAAAGTAGAGGGTCGACTTAACAGGTTAAAGAAAAACCTTTGTCCAGTTCGAGGTGAATAATCACTGTTCTGATATCCAGAAGCTCTTTTCGGTCATAAGAGATGGTGGCAGAAACATTATGTACAAAAAAATGTTACAAACAACACGACAAAACACACAAAATAGCACAATTGGTTAGGAGCCCGCTAAAAGGCAGCCTTCTCCCCCGGCGCCATTCTCATATAAAGTATTTTAGGAAACTTTCTGTTAAAGTAATGAAATACATTTTTTTTGTCAAGTTCCTTAAATGTACTGAGAATATAACAAAGCCAAGTAACTATCCTGCACCATTCCCAGAAAGGTGCAGGAAGGGTGTATGCAAAATATCCGTAGGACAACCACACTCTCACCAAGCTCTAAGAAACATATGGTTCTCAGAACATTATGTGCTAGCTGGGTAAATAGTGTTTTCTAATTATGATTTCCCATGTTCCTATTACAATTAATATGTTCTCTATCAGGCCAAACATGGGCTGGCTAACCATTTTGAGTCTGGGGTTGCATTCAAGCCATCGAACTGTCTCGTTTTGTGCAATGTAATGATACTTATTGAATAGAAGGAAATGTAATTTGTCTCAATCAAATCAGTGTCTTATGTCATGATTTGACTTACAACGTTAATCTGAAGACTGTTATTTATCTAATCAACTAAATATGTTTAATTGTTACCCAATTAAATGAATCATGTAACAATTAACTCATTAGGATCTGCAGCACCAAGAGAGCGGTTCTATAAAGAGTTACCATCTCCCAAATTAAACTCCAACGGTTGTTACCTATCACATCTACAAACAGTCAACGTATTAATCATAACCTTGTATCATATCATCATTCTGAACAGTCGTGACCTCCTTGCATCTGCAAAAACCTGGACCTTACTTATGATTCAGTACTACACAAATTGGTTTCATTATTTGATTACTAGCTAACTAAATGGTAACACAGGATAGACATACACACTTAATACGTTAAAAACAGGTCCCTAGCGGACTGACAACCTATATGGCTGCTTGTTTACAAAAGACACGGAGAAGGGGGCAAAGAGGTACAGAGACACTTGAAAGGAAACACTTTGAAGTTTGTGGAAATTTGAAAGGAATGTAGGAGAATATAACACAATAGATCTGGTAAAAGATAATATAAAGAAAAACCAACCTTTGTTTTGTATTTTTTTGTTTTGTATCATCATCTTTGAAATGCAAGAGAAATGCCATAATGTATTATTCCAGCCCAGTTGCAATTTACATTTTGGCCACTAGATGGCAGCAGTGTGTGTGCAATGTTTTACACTGATCCAATGAACCATTGCATTTCTGTTCAAAATGTTGTATCAAGACTGCCCAAATGTGCCTAATATGTTCATTAATAACTTTTCATGTTCAAAATTGTGCACTCTCCTCAAACAACAGCATGGTATTATTTCACTGTAATAGCTACTGCAAATTGGACAGTGCTGTTAGATTAACAAGAATTTAAGCTTTCTGCCAATATCAGATATGTCTATGTCCTGGGAAATTGTTATTTACAAACTCATGCTAATCCCATTAGCCTACGTTAGCTTAACCATCCCATGGAAGGGACACCTATCCCAAAGAATTTTTAAAACACAGGGTAGCACCATGCCATAGCTGGAGGACAGCTAGTTTCCATCCTCCTCTGGGTACAATGACTTCAATACAAAACCTAGGAGGCTAGTGGTTGTCAACCCTTTCCATGGAGTTACAGAGTAATTATGACAACTTCCGGAGAATGTCCTCCAACCTATCAGAGCTCTTGCTGCATGAACTCACATGTTGTCCACCCAATGAAAGGATCAGAAAATTAATCTAGTACTGAAATAATAAGCTACAGCTCGCTAGTACTGCAGAGCATGAAATGTGGTGAGTAGTTGACTCAGAGAGAAAGACAATAGTTGAACAGTTTTGAACAAATACATTTCTTCAAAAATGAAGTAGAAGCAAGAGAGAGAAAGAGAGAGAGAGCTAGATATATTTTGCTGTATTTTTTTCCCCTTACTTAGCTAGCAAATGCAGCTAGCTGGTTTAGCCTACTCAAACACCCGGCTCAAACAGGGATGCCATGTTAGCTAGCTGGCTATGGTTATCCAACTTTTGAACTTTTCCAAGTCATGGTAAGCTTTTGGTTGTATACATTTTAGTGGTGGTGTAACTGCTAAACTGCTTGCTGACTGTACACTGTACTGCATGATTGTAGCTGGTTTACTAATGCCTTAGTCCTAGTAGCTAGCTATGTTGACTATGACGTTAGTTAAAATGGTGACAACGATGTAGGCTGTTTGTAGAGGTTAGCAGTTACGATATGAAGGTTTGGCTTGGAAAGGTTTTTTCACCTGGTCACAGACAGCTGATGTGTTATTCACTAAAGTCCACAAGCGAAGGGAAAACGTGAGAGGAGAGCGAGTAGATGCAAGAAGGAATTATACAACGATCAAAGGGATCATGCTGTTTGTACTGTATGTGGCTGCTATGAAAGTAAACTGTGTCAGGGGTGTAATCATTCCATCGATTCTGTTGAAAAATGTTTCTTAATTGGAAGCAAACGGAATGAAACTGGGATAAACATACCTGAATTTGTCCAATAGAAACTCTTGTTTGCAACTAATTGACTAATGATTACACATTAGATCAGCTAGATGCAGGTAAGAGTGTGCAAGGCGGCATTGCATGTGTCAATGCCTGTCACCTTGATTACTCCAATTTCTCTCGACCTGTGCACCTATGCTGTAAACTTTCGTTAATAGGCTAGGTTGTACTGTAGCAACCTCATGATGGGTATAGGTAATTTTGACCTATCTATGTTACATTGAGCTTTGGTAAATGGAATATGAAAGTCATCCAATATGCTATAATAAGAAATAAGGCCATGCTCCAAAAAATAATAATCATCCTCCCTCATCTTAAACGGCACCGACCGCCACTGGTACGTACGCTCAAATGCAATAACACATGGGCACACACACTCTTATTCCATTCCGTAAGCCATACAGTGCATGTGCCAGTATGGAACATGACATTGGGGAAATGAATGCCTGCTGCGTTTTCCGTCGGGTTACAATGAATGCCAGAACGTTGAGTGAAAGGAATATGTTTGCCACAGCACAAAGGAACCCTTGTTTGCCTAACCACTCTTTGTGGTCTTAATGGACATTTTTGGAAGGGCCTGTTTTTTTGTTGCTCCTCATAAACTGTGAGTTTCTACCATGTGTGACTGCAGCAAGATGGACCGAGAGGACGGACGCTTCGGATCGTTTTACTATCTCTGACTCTTCATCAGCCAGGACACCCCACAGGACTCTCATACTGGGAACACCAGAGATGGGTAAACCAATCACGTGGAGCCAGTATGACCAATGCTGAACCTAGGATGACATAGTGCCTAACCTACCAAAATCCCCAACATATGCACACAGCCCCACTCACACACAAATTTGCGCGTACATACACAGACACATGCACACTCGCATACACGCACAGACACGCACACCTATATAAAGCAAAACTATGATACAAATACTGTATGTGCCCCCAGCACTTCGTACAAATCAAGATATATTGCTTCCTGTTCCCTAACGCTCCCCATGTATGTACTGTCTTTACCCACTCTTCATTCTGTCTCTTTCTCTCTCCCCTCTCTACCATCAACTATTTTCTGTTCTATATGTACTCTCACTTTCTCGATTTCACTCTCACTCAAGAGAATATCGCCAAAGATCACAATTGGCTTTAAGAAAAACCTCTTCTTTTCACGATGTCTCCTTTTCTTTCTTTCTGTCTTTCCCTTGTGTGTTCTGTTACTGGCATGAATCCTAGTTAACCCCTGACAAGTCCCTGATTGGCCAAATACACTTTGTGTCCAGGATGTGTCCTCCAACCAGATCCCCCCCAGCCCTGACCCTACGGTGATGGGGGGAGCCAGGAACCACTGATCCTCATTGGTTAGATCCCAAATGGAAGTTCAGATAGAACTTTGGACTCCAAATGTGTTGTCTTGGGCTGTGTTTTTGAATGTAATACTATAGCAAAGCAAATATACTGTAGGTCTGAACTCTATCAATCATCTTTTCACTCATCAAAGGAAACTGGGATTGCTGACAGCCTGTTTGACTTGACTATTGCATTATTAACAGTGTAACAGATGTAGTTTTTATTATGAAGCCATCACATTGATTGCTTCAGCTGACATTGAATTATATCAACATTTCCTCCCTTCAGCACTAGAGACCTAAAAGTAGTGTTGGACATAGTTTGGTTACTGTCCGTTTTCCAGGAGGGCGGAGGCTAGGGTGGAGAGTGGAGGGAGGCTGTGCATGCTGTGTAGTTGTGCATAGTGGATCCTAGTTGTGGATAGTGGAGGTCCTATGGGAAATCATGGTTTAGACCCCAGCCAAATGGGTCAGCATTACAAACAAGCAGGCTGTTTATGAAAGGCAGCTGCTAAGGGCGGTTTCTTTATTAGCATCACAGACATGGATGGAGAAACAGCTAGCTTCCTCAGTGGACATTCCTCCCCTGAGCTGATGCTGGAACTGTAAACGTATAATATATATCTTACTGTCCAGGGGAGGATGCTGCATTCCCATGTTCTTAAGGTCCATGTAGGGCTGGGCCTAAAAAACGCTAGGCTACACACGAAATCTTGGTGTTTAAGGTACCAAGTGTTGTGGGTGTTATATCTGAGTGTTGATTCTAGTGGGGTTAACACTAGTGGGATGAAAATTGACACCACATGCAGTGAATAAATTAAATGCTACAGTGGCATCAACACTGCATGGTGTTGTTGTTAATCGACTGTGTTGACTTAATTTTGCTTAACCTGCTGAGTGAAAAATATGTGGGAGGGATCTCATTATCATTCTTCCCAGAAGGCTCCGTTGAAGGTTGATATTTAGAAGTTTGTTTTTATATCTATGTTTCCGCATTCACATTGGTTTATTCATTGATCTTATACTATACAAAAATAACTTACATTTTTCTAAACTAATCCAATCTGTAAGGGGATGGATTTATTGCACCCGTAACTGAAATGGTTGTTCCAGTTTAGATGGTTTAGGTAGTCTAATATTGCAATTATTTTGTCATGGTAGTCACTCTGAACACAGGTTGTGGGTAATAGACCATTTCAATTTTTGGATTCTGAATAACGATCAAATTGTGCTGAATACATTAGGTGTTGATTTTACCATGAAATGTCTAGGGGTACGAGTGCCTTCAGAAAGTATTCATACCCTTTAACTTTCTTCGACATTTTGTTGTGCTACAGCCTGAATTTAAAGTGGAGTAAATGTTTTTATTTTATTCACTGGCCTACACACAATAACATATAATGCTAAAGTGGAACAATGTATTTCTAAATTTTTACAAATGAATTAATAATGAGTAATAGTCAATAATCAATAAGTATTGATTATCAATAAGTATTCAACCCCTGCATGGCCTTCAGCCGAAACGCGTTGGTTTTTAAAAACTTTGTGTCTGTTGAACATGCCATACTAATAAAGGCATTTTAATTAATTATATGAAGAGTGCCTTGGTCCTCCTTTCTTTTTGATGACCAATGGACCCCTTTTACCATAGAGCTTCTTCTATCTACCAAAATGTAATATTTTGTACTTTAGTAGTGCTTCCATTCCTCCTCTTTCTACAAGTATTCAACTCCTGGCAAGCCTAAATAAGCTCAGGAGTAAATATTTGCTTAACAAATCATAAACTGCATGGATTCACTCTGTGTACAATAACAGTGTTTAACATGAATTCAAAGTTATTGACCGTCTCCACGGTGGCCCCTTTGATGAGGATGGGTGCGTGTCCAGCCTGGTTCCTACTGAAGTCCAAATTCAGCTCCTTTGTTTTGCTAACGTTGTGGGAGAGGTTGTTTACCTGGCACCATGCCATCAAAGTGCCTACCTCCTCCCTGTAGGCTGTCTTGTCGTTTTTGGTAATCAGGCCTAATACTGTTGTGTCGTTGATGGAGTTAGAACTATGTGAGGCCATGCAGTCGTGGGTATACAGGGAATACAGGAGGGGACTGAGCACGCACCCTTGTGGGGCCCCCGTGTTGAGAATCATTGTCGAGGAGGTAATGTTGCCTACCTTCACCACCTGGGGTGGATTAACTGTTCAGCAGTCTTATGGCTTGGGGGTAGAAGCTGTTCAGTAGCCTTTTGGTTCCAGACCTTGCGCTCCGATACTGCTTACCTTGAGGTAGCAGAGACAACAGTCTATGAATTGGGTGGCTGGAGTCCTTGATGATTTTTAGAGCCTTCCTCTGACAAAGCCTGGTAAAGAGGTCCTGGATGATAGGGAGCTCAGCCCCAGTGATGTATTGGGCCGTTGACACTACCCTATGTTGTGTCTTGCGGTTGGATGCTGAGCAGTTGCCATACCAAGCGGCGTACACATCACAGACAAACTGAATTGGTCCACCCACACAGACAGCATCGTGAAGAAGGCGCAGCAGCGCCTCTTCAACCTCAGGAGGCTGAAGAAATTTGGCTTGTCACCAAAAGCACTCCGCCTGGTACGGCAACTGCTCCGCCCACAACCGTAAGGCTCTCCAGAGGGTAGTGAGGTCTGCACAACGCATCACCGGGGGCAAACTACCTGCCCTCCAGGACACCTACACCACCCGATGTCACAGGAAGGCCATAAAGATCATCAAGGACAACAACCACCCGAGCCACTGCCTGTTCACCCCGCTATCATCCAGAAGGTGAGGTCAGTACAGGTGCATCAAAGCTGGGACCGAGAGACTGAAAAACAGCTTCTATCTCAAGGCCATCAGACTGTTAAACAACCACCACTAACATTGAGTGGCTGCTGCCAACACACTGACTCAACTCCAGCCACTTTAATAATGGGAATTGATGGGAAATGATGTAAAATATATCACTCGCCATTAAACAATGCTACCTAATATAATGTTTACATACCCTACATTATTCATCTCATATGTATATGTATATACTGTACTCTATATCATTTACTGCATCTTTATGTAATACATGTATCACTAGCCACTTTAACTATGCCACTTTGTTTACATACTCACCTCATATGTATATACTGCACTCAGTACCATCTACTGTATCTTGCCTATGCCACTCTGTACCATCACTCACTCATATATCTTTATGTACATATTCTTATCCCCTTACACTTGTGTCTATAAGGTAGTAGTTTTGGAATTGTTAGCTAGATTACTTGTTGGTTATTACTGCATTGTCGGAACTAGAAGCACAAGCATTTCGCTACACTCGCATTAACATCTGCTAACCATGTGTATGTGACCAATAACATTTGATTTGATTTGATTTGATGCAGCCAGTTAAGATGCTTTTCATGGTGCAGCTGTATAACTTTTTGAGGATCTGAGGGCCCATGCCAAATCTTATCAGCCTCCTGAGGGGGAAGTGGCGTTGTCGTGCCGTCTTTCATAACTGTGTTGGTGTGTCTGGATCATGATAGGTCCTTAGTGTTGTGTACACCTAGGAACTCGAAACTCTTGACCCGCTCCACTACAGCCCCATCGATGTGAATGGGGGTATGCTCGGCCCTCGGCCCTCCTTGCAGGAGAGGTTGTTGTCCTGGCACCACACTGCCAGGTCTCTGACCTCCTCCCTATATGCTGTCTCATTGTTATTGGTGATCAGGCCTACCACCATTGTGTCGTCGGCAAACTTAATGATGCTGTTGGAGTCGTGTGTAGCCATGCAGATGTGGGTGAACAGGGAGTACAGGATTGGACTAAGCATGCACCCCTGAGGGGCCACCGTTTTAAGGATCAGAGTGGCGGATATGTTGTTGCCTACCCTCACCACCTGGGGGCGACTTGTCAGGAAGTCCAGGATCCAGTTGCAGAGGGAGGTGTTCAGTCCCAGGGTCCTTCCTTCATGATGCACTTGAAGGGGACTATGGTGTTGAACGCTGGATCTTGGTTGAGATGGGTTTTTTGGGGCGAGGTTGGTCTGGTGGAGTGCTTGATGGTCTGTCTGTGTCCTTCTGTTGGGGGAGGGGTCTAGGCTGGCAGCAATTGGATGGAGTGGCAGTTTTGGTGGCCGCTGCTGTATCCAGTGTTGGCGAAGGGGTTGGTGCTGGGACTGAAAACTGGGAACTGTGCTGGGACTGGAAGCCATGGGTTGGTGCTCGGTCTGGTGTTGGAGCTGCTGGTTCAGGATCTGGGACTTAGGTTGGTGCTGAGTCTGGTGCTTGTACTGAGGGGTAGGAACCAGGAACCGGGAACCGGGAGCCCGGAACCAGGAACTGGGGATGGTACAGGTGCTGGGTCTGTAGAGGGGAGGAAGGACAATCTGAGGAGCATGCAGACCCACCAAGGAGCCCTAGACCCAGAGGTCAAAGGTAGTACTCGCCTGTGGCCTGCTCGCTTCGGGTAAAGGTCGTGCTGGATCTGCAGAGGGGAGGAAGGACAACCTGAGGAGCGGACAGACACAGAACGAAGCCCTAGACCCGGAGGTAGTAAGTGGTGGCACACCCCTATGGACTGCTTTCTCCGGGTGAAGGTTAAATCTTTGGTCCCTCCTCTGCGCCTCTTCTTATGGTGTTGGTACTGGTACTGGTGCCAGTTAAAACTGGTATTAACTGAAGCAGCCATTTTCGTGCCCCAATTCAGACGTTGTCTTCGTCCAGGACCTAGCAGCTGACTTGAGGGTGGAGAACCTACTGAACCAAACTTGTGTCATAGTCCTTGATGCATTCATTATGAAGCTGTACTGTAACTACCTTTGATTCTGTGTCTGAAAGTGGAAATGCTCTAAATCTACTAAACAAGGCCAAATCTTGGAAATGTCTGAATTCTGACCAAAACTGTTCAACTAACTGGGTGGTCTTGACTTTCAATGATTAATGTGGCCTTGGGTGTTTCACCAGGCTGTTCAGGTCAGAGTAAAGGCTAGTCACAGCAGCGCTTCTACTCACCTGAAGCCCTGCTGTCCATTGTCTCATCCTCAGGTAGCTGGTCCTGTTCTGGATGCTGGGGGTAGTCCGTGAATATGGGTGTCAAGTATGGCCGCGGTCAAAACACTTATTCCGCAGCCCTTCAGGTGTTGTGGTGGTCCGTGCACTAGAGGAACAGCACCAACTGCAATAAAGTCACTCTTACATGCACTGTCTGCTAGTCCATCGAAATAAAATAAAATAGAAGAGTAGAGAAAGGGACGCAACCCCAGAAAATCTCCACCGCACATGCTTCTGCATAAAGAAGAGAAACCAGAGTGCTGATCCTTAACATGTGTTGACAATACAACAGAACAGATGAACCGGAATGATATTTACTCTCACGTGTGGCCAAAAACAACTATCTGCAAGCCATGCCCTTACACAGCCACGCCTCCAGTCTTCTGATCTGACCCGGTGGATCATAGCTCAATAACCCAGCATCAACAACCCAACTTAAAGAAAACAATGGGTTGTTTGTAACCCAACTGGCTGGGTCAAAATAACCCAATGTGTGTTCTGTCCAATATTTACCCAAATTGGGTGTTTTTAATAACCCAGGATTTTTTGGAGTGAAGGCTGTAGTCACACTCCATTCATACACTCAATGACAAACACTATGGGACCAGTCCTTTGGATGTGTTTTTAAGTAACTCAGCGTTTGGTGTAAATCATGCACTGGCACATTAGCAAGAAATAAGTGAGAAACGTGAGTGCGTGCAACTTTGTGTAAATGAGAAATCATCCCTACAGTATGTGTGCTTTATGTTTCAATTTACTGTTGTCCTTATCAATGCTAGTTTCTAGTTAGGCCTCTTTCTCAGTTTTAGAACTGCGATCTGTTTCCCTCATCTTAGTTCACATGAGGGTGGAGAAGTCTACAGGCTAACTTCCAGCCCTTAACTACTAGATATTGACTTTCAGGGCTGTATCCTGTATGCTATTTTAAAGTCCCAGCAGCTAACATACGGCAACATATACCGTAATTAAAACGTCAACACACTACAGGCGGCACCACATACTCCTCTACATGCCACAATTAAAACGACCAGCCATATCTCTGTTGTTGAAGTTATTGCGAGGTACTGCATTTTCGTTGGAGATTGTGTTGGGTATTCACCAGACTCAGGGAGGGACAGGCAGCTACAGAACCTCATGCTGTTCCTCCCCAGTCAGGCAGTCACATTCACATTCCCCTGGAGTCATCAGACAGGTCAGCCACACGCTCTGACACAACCTCTTTTTCTCTCCATAATTTATTTATGCAAAAAGTCGCCTAGCAACCTCTACAACACCAGACCCCCACCTCACCTCCCTCTCCCATCATACATCTCCTGTCTCTCTCGCTCCCTTTCTCTCTGACCGGTCCCTTGCCCCCCCCCGCCTCTCTCTCTCCTACCCGCTGTCTTTCTCTTTCTCTCCCTCTATCTCACTCTCTCTCCCACTTTCTCTCTCTCTCCCCCCACCTCTGAATGTGCCATTTGCAGTTGACCTATTTAAACAGACCAACATCTGGTGCAGCCTGACTGTTGCCTTTGGGATATCCAGGTACCATTGGTAGTCTGGGGAACTTCCAACTGTCTGAGTCACAGACTCTTGCTCATGGAACAGACGAGGCTGACACACACACACTCACTCACACATATTTTTTTTACACACACACACACACACTAATTTCTCCAACAACATGTTTTTTCATCTCTCTCCCTGTACTTCAGGGCCAGATGGGGGATAACCCGACAGTGTGTGCGTGCGTGTGCTTGTGCGTGTATGTTCCATGAGCAAGTGTCCGTGACTCAGACAGTCCTATCCAGCGTACTAATCAGAGCAAGATAGATAGCTCTCTCTCTCTCTCTCTCTCTCTCTCTCTCTCTCTCTCTCTCTCTCTCTCTCTCTCTCTGAATTCATCATTGTACAAGCAGCCGCTTGGCTCTTTTGGAACTGATCTACTCTTGACTCTTCCCCTTCTTCCTCTCTGTCTGAAACCAAATGTTTTCAGTTGAAAAATAAAAGGATCAGAGCGCGCTGCCTCCGGTCTGCCTTCCTGACATCATCCAGCAGAGCACACATCTGGAACCTTTACACTCTTAGTGTGTGTGTGTGTGTGTGTGTGTGTGTGTGGGGGGGGGGATGTGGGAAGTGGAGGAGAGGAAGGGGGGTCTGTGACACATCGGCAGCTAGAAAGAGTGGGGGAGAGAAAGAGAGAGGGAGAGGAAAGAGAGAAGAATGAGAGACAAGAGGGGAGAGAGTTGGTGTGTTTAGTTGAAAACATAGACAACGAAGAATGCAGCCTAGGCAAGAGAAAAAAAACTGGGCAAACACATTCTAGGCTAAAACACTCATGTATTTAGAGCTTTCGATCTTTAAACAATACATTTGACATTTTAGTCATTTAGCAGACGCTCTTGTCCAGAGCAACAGTGGTGAGTGCATACATTTCGGTGTGGTGGAAGAAGGTATCCCAGTAAACATGACCCCATTGGCCCCATGTGGGTATTCGTGGGCAAGGTGGGAACAGGCTCGCCCACACCAAGCCCACATCAGACCAACACGGGCCAGCACAGACCAGCCTGACCCAGCCTAGCCCACAACAAGTACAACACAGGCTAGCCTACACCAAACTCACAACAAGCCCAACACAGGCTAACCCACACTAATCCCACACCAGACCAAGACAGGCCAGACCACACCAAGCCGAGCTAGAGCCGGGGGCTCATTAGAATATTTGGGTGTGTGGTTTGCACACAATTATTCTTCTGCAACCGTTACTGTGTCGTTCCAGTTTAAATGTCCTCTTATGGGCCGTCCACATTAACTTGCATTTGTATATTGCCAATAATAAAGTATTATTCTCTGTCTAACTTGGTTGTCTTTCTAGTACCATGTTTCTTAAATCCCTTTAAGGTTTAACAATTATGCAGTTCATGCATTTCATTTAATTGCTATTAAATTGCGAAGGTGTTTTCGGCCCAATGTGGGCATCCTACATGGGGCAATATTTTTGCCCGCATTGGGCCTACATCGTGCCAATGTGGGCATGCTTGCTGGGAAAATATGGGCTTACTTCTGGCAAAGTGAAGGCTGCCCTCACCAGATATGGGCTGCCTGCTTTGGGACCGCATCGTTCCAATGAGGGCATGTTGGCTGTATCCCATTTCTGTCTGTTTCTTCACTCTCTTCCTGAGTGTAACATTCTCCACTCTAGCCTTGCCTCCTCCATTCGTAATGCATTAGGGTGATATGGCAACAGTGAAAAGGTATACACCTAGCTGTGTGTTCCCACAGCCTCCCAGACTGCTTTGTTCCAGGTCCAATATAATAATAACCCATCCACCCTTAGAGATTTTCTGTTTGATTTGTTTGCTTTCTTCTATATTTCCTGTATTAGTTTTAGTGGGTTTAGGTTTAGTTGTTTATAGAATAAGAGCATCTCCAGCTGGCCTGTCTGGAGAGGGTAAAGGTGTTGTGCTGATGATACGTAGGGAGGGAGCTGGCTAGTTCATATTTTCACCACTAGGGGGCACTCTAGTTTCCTTACAGCCTTCTGATCAAACTGATGGCATATGAATGCTTATTAGGGGCAAACAGTATAATGTACAGTCATAGAGTTTCTAAACCCAGAGGCGCAACAATGCAAACATTTCCGGGAACGCTTAACGAAACAGATCAAGCAGACCAGGCTGGGGTTTGGGGTTTGATTTGACGGCCTGCGCATGCAGAGTTCGGCACGAGACGACCGTTAGAACCGATGACGTGTTTCTGCGCATGAGCTTAGCTAGCCAATGTCACCATGAATGTGATCGGAGATTTCTATTGCAGAAGCAGTTGATGCCTATCTTCACACTATACTGTCTTTGGTACAGTTTTTTCGGGCGGAGGGTATTGGATCAACAACGGCTTTAATGAAAGCCAGAAGGACATGACGTTGGATCGAAGTGAGCAAGTAGACAACCTGTACCAATACACAGGTTGACATTGAAAGACAGGAAATGACAGAGCACTGAAAGATGTGAGTGGCACAGATGAAAGAGCGAGAGAGATGTTTGCCAGATGTCTCTGTTCGGGTGACTACAGTATTACCAAAGATGAGAGAGAGAGAGAGAGAGAGAGAGAGAGAGAGAGAGAGAGAGAGAGAGAGAGAGAGAGAGACAGATGTCTCTGTTCGGGTGACTGCACTACTGCCAAAGATTCTATACACCGTAGAAAAAACAACGCCTTGGATCAAAAAAAAAAAAAAAAACTTCAACTGGTTACAAGTAAATGAGTTAGGATTTCTCAATTGAAAAATATTACGTTGTTGAAACCAAGTATAATATGATTGAACTGTTTTATTTGATTATTACCAAACCTAGCGTAGCACCCCATATTATCTGCATATTCAACACTATTTAAGAAATATATTACCTTCGGCGGTGTTATTTTGTGATCAAGCCATCAACGTTTTATGATTATTGGTGTGGTAAAAATGTTAGCTAACGGGTTAGCATGTTTGACAATATGTCCCGTATTATCGGCCTCCTTACCATATATCAGTTTCATTTTGTTCAAAACACAGACACCAACCTCGTATCCGAAGTGTTTAATAGATAGTTGACTAGTTGGCTAGCCTTCCAGTAAAAAATAAAATGACTTGCCGGTCAACTTTTCATTGCGTAGCCTGGTGCGCCCGCCTGTAGACGGCAAAATGTTTTTTTCACCAACATCTTCTTCAGTGTTGTAACCAAATAACGTGTCATTATTTGTTTTACAGACGAATCTTGTGTTTTGAGAAAGCAGATAAAAGTTTAATACGAACATATAAATGGGTATGAATAGTTTAGGCAAAAAGTTGGATATTAAATTATGTGTGATATGTCGTGCAGTCGAATTCTGCATTGTACAAGTAATATATATACACATTTATATACAAGTAATATATATATATACATTTATATACAAGTAGTATATACACACATTTATATACAAGTAATATATACACACATTTATATACAAGTAATATATATACACATTTATATACAAGTAATATATATACACATTTATATACAAGTAGTATATATACACATTTATATACAAGTAATATATATACACATTTATATACAAGTAATATATATACACATTTTGTGGGACACAATGTTTTGCAATTGCCATTTGTACATACACATTTGTATTTTTTTAATTTAGCAGACAACTTTTAACACAGCATATTACCATTGCAGGGTGAAAGTGGGCCCAAAAAAATGGCAAACTATTTAAAAAATGGTAAAGAAAACTATTTAGCATTTTGAAAATACAAATGACATCTCTCAAAAGTAACTTGTTACAAAATACATTGGAATGTAGTTCAGCCCAGTGTAATAAAAATGACAGAATACTCAGAAGTAGTTGAGATACACATTTCAAACACATGTAACAGAAATACTGCCCATCTCTGTCTGTGGTATTACTCAGTTAGGGGAGTTCCTTTCTCAACGTTGGTTTATCTCTCATGAACTACCTAGACTAAACCACATCTCCTCTCTCCTCATTTTTCATGTGAATCATCCATTTCTTTCTCCCCATCTCGTTTGTTGTTTACCTTTCCTTTCCTTTCTTCTCAGCTCTTATTGTTTTTAACCTCTTCTCTGCCATTGTATCCTCTCTTTACTCATCCATTCCTCTTCCATCCACACAGCTCTTCCACTCAAATTTCTACTTCCATTTTCTCACAATCCTTACTCTCTCTTTTCCACGATGCTGTCTGTCCTATGGGCTGGTTTGGGGCCAATTTAAATGACTGCAATAATGAATCTACACTGATTTCAAAGAAAGGGGGAGGAGAGTGAGGTACGAGTAAAGTTGGGATAGAAAAGAGAAAGATGGATGAGAGAGAGAAGGGATAAAACAGCAAGACAGAGAGTTTAAGAAAGAAGGGGGGGAGGGACAAAGTGCAAGAGAAAATGAAATGGTGGGAGAGAGGGAGAGTGTATGGAATGCAGTCTCCCCAGAGAGCACACATGTGTAAGGTTAGAGATTCGTGGAGTCAAGCCTCTCTCTCTCTCACACACATCTCTGTTGGAACAGAGAGGCCTGCAGCGCAGCCAGGCTGCAGCACAGTCATCTCCAGCAGAGCCTGTTGAACACACTGGACCCTACAGTATGTTAGAACAATACCACAACTTGCTCCTCCTGCAGCACTGAGCACAGAGCCAGGGAGCACAGCCACTGCAGACCCTGACACTGGAGAGGACACTGTCTAGCCCCTTTATCCAATGGAGTTCTTCTTTCCCTCTTTAAACTTTTATTTTCCTCCTTTCGGCTCCACAGTTTTCTCTTTAACTCCCCCGTACTCAGTGGAACTGAACTGTCATCATGGAGTCTCATTCAGTCTCTCCCTCCACCCCATCATTCTGTATGAGAATGTCCCAGAATGTTTGGGTTTCGTTTCAATCTCTGAACCTCCGAATGTCAGTCAGAACCCCCAGACGTTTTTCCCTTCACAGCAGAAAAGTGAGTCACAGTGATAAATTCCAAAATGTTATGTTCTGGCGGATTCTCAAGGGAAGCCATTAGTATGTTTTACTGTGCGTACTACAGTATAAGCTCAGTGGAACTGGATTCACATTTGATAAATGCAACAGCGCCAGGATATCAATTGATATAAAAACGCATACATTTTTTACCGCACTACAGAAGCAGAGATGAGGCCTATGGCCTGCAGTTTTTAGGGGAAACCATTAGCTGACAATAGCTGACTCCAATCCTGCTTCTCCTCTTTCTGTGCCAAGATCTCCGGCTATTTCTTCCTTCTGGTGTTTTGCGTGTCTCACATTTTCCATGTTATTGTTTTTTCTTCCTGGGGAGTAATTACTCCTCAGTCACATTGTAGTTGGACTGTGCTGTGGTCGTTCAAACACTTCAGGCAGAGTGTGGCTTCTGAGGGGTAGATATGATTTTGCGTCACGCCAGTTTCTGGGCTAAGAAACAGTCGTTCTCCGTGCTCATGCTGGTTGTCTTGGATTTGGTTGTTCTTCATCGTAGCTGAAGAGAACACGTTGTATGTACATGGTTACTCCATGGTGTTATTAATATTTGTATTCGTGCACAGCTGGTCAGGCAATTTCACATTCAATTTCTTCCCACTGGGCAAAAACTGATTGAATCAATGTTGCTTCCGCATAATTTCAACCCCAAAAATCAACGTGATGACGCTGAATCAATGTGGAAAACTAATTTGCACAAAGTAATCAACCTGAGGGCATTTCGTCTTTTTTCACCCAACTTTTAACATAAGACCCCTTTCACAGCCCCCATACTCAACTGGCGGACCACGGTTCGGACTCAGAACCGGTCAATATGGGCTTCGCATAATTTGATAGGGCTTCGCATAAGCACACACAAGACATTTGTAGAAATGCAGGAATGAGCTTTAAAATGTCTACATTTACTTCCGCCAACAAGAGGGGTGTGAACAGATTGGGGGTCGCATGGGTTGGGAGGTGAAGTGTGTTACGACACTGATACATTTCAATATCCATCCGACCTTTGCCACCCAGAAAATGTGTGTGACTGGATCTTCTCAAATTGTTCTTGAGTACCCCTACTCCAGAGGTTTCAAGAGAATACCCTCAGCTATACCTTTTTTTGAGGAACAGCCTGTTACATTCTGCAGTGAGCCAAGTAAAACTATGGAAGCCCATCCCCACCACCAAAAGAAAAGTACAATGTGAATCGTTGATATACAAAAAGGACATGTTTTTTTCATTTTTAACATGGCACCACAGGTCCCAGAGGGGTGGGGTGGATTTGTTTCCCCTGGGGCACTGAGTTTTTTCCTGTTCTGGTAGGCTAACTTAGCCAACTCTGGACCCTAGTTGTAGTATGATATAGTAATTAATCAGCTATAAAAAAATTGTTGTATTTTGAGTGATGATCTGACCAGACAATTCTTCTAATCAGGGTCATATGGTTTAAAATTCCTGGCCATAGGGAGGATGAAAACATTAAAACCCTGTCAAACTGCAGCAACCTTGTACTTGTTCAAATAAATTATATTTAAAAACTAACATGGGGTGGGGGGGTCCCACAGACAAAGAGACAACAACTGTGATTGGATAATAGAACTAATAACAGGGCTGATGTCACGTTGGTATAAATGGGTCGGGAGACAGGCGCAGGAATGCGTAAACATTTTTTTGAATTTCTTACCCAAATTTCGGCGTGCCATGTAAAGGCACGGGGATGAAGACCATTCAAACACTATACAAAAGACAGGGGAGAAACCCAAACAAAAGAGCGAGGAGTACCTTGAATAAATAATACAAGCCCACAATGAGTAACGAGACCCGTAATCATCTGAGCAATCTACAATGGTACAAAAGCCAAAACACACAGCACAGGTGTTCACACGCACCAACAGATATTGTAACAATAATTGACAGGACACTGGTAAACTAAGGGCACACTTACACAATTACTAATCAGTGGGAATAGGGGCCAGGTGTGCGTAATGACATTTCCGGAGGGATCCGTGACAGCTGAATCTGTTTTATGCAGGGTTGCATGGTGTAGACCTTTGCATCTGTAATTAAAAAGTTATTCATACAGTATGCCATCACTATTTTGTTTATTGATTAATTCCAGTCAATAATTTGGGATTAAAAAGACCTAGGTCCACCCAAAGTTTGAATATAAACCAAATTTGATCAAATTCACATTTTCCCAGAACTCAAATAAGTGGGCCCATAATAAGCTATGAATAATCTTATGTTTCCCCAAGAACGACAACATGAATAGCATACAGCTGGCAGGTTTGACACTTTTTCGGCAGGATAGAACAGCTACATCTGGTAAGACAAGGGGTGACGGTCTATGTATATTTGTAAACAACAGCTGGTGAACGAAATCTAAGGAAGTCTCAAGGTTGTAGACCACACTATTTACCAAGAGATTTTTGATCTATATTCTTCGTAGCTGTCTATTTACCACCACAAACCAATGCTGGCACTAAGACTGCACTCAATGAGCTGTATACGGCCGTAAGGAAGTCGCTCACCAGAGGCGACGCTTCCGCTAGCAGAACCCCTCGCCAATAGCCAAGGAAATTGCAGGGCGCCAAATACAAATCAACAGAAATCTCATAAATCTAAATTCTTAAACATACAAGTATTAGGCACCATTTTAAAGACACAATTCTCATTAATCCAGCCACAGTGTCTGATTTCAAAAATGCTCTACAGCGAGAGCTCCACAAATGATTATGTTAGGTCACCACCAAGTCACAGAAACACCCAGCCATTTTTCCAGCCAAAGAGAGGAGTCACAAAAATCACAAATAGAGATAAAACTAATCACTAACCTTTGATGATCTTCATCAGATGACACTCATAGGACTTCATGTTACACAGTACATGTATGTTTTGTTCGATAAAGTGCATATTTATATCCAAAAATCTTATTTCACATTGGCGTGTTATGTTCAGTAGTTCCAAAACAGGCGGTGATTTTGCAGAGCCACATCAATTTACAGAAATACTCATTATAAATGTTGATGAAAATACAAGTGTTATGCATGGAACTTTAGATAAACTTCTCCTTAATGCAACCGCTGTGTCAGATTTTTAAAAAACTTTACAGAAAAAGCATACCATGCAATAATCTGAGTACGGTACTCAGAGCCCAAACCAGCCAAAATAAATATCCGCCATGTTGCACAGTCAACATTAGTCAGAAATAGCATTAGAAATATTTACTTACCTTTGATGATCTTCATCAGAATGCACTCCCAGGAATCCCAGTTCCACAATAAATGTTTGATTTGTTTATATCCATATACCTCCTTTTGTTAGGGTGTTTGGTAAACAAATCGAAACGAGCGTGCAACTTCCAGCGGAAAGGTTGGACTAAAATGCAAAAAGTTATATTACTGGTCGTAGAAACATATCAAACGATGTATAGAATCAATCTTTAGGATGTTTTTATCATAAATGTTCGATAATGTTCCAACCGGAGAATTCCATTGTCTGTAGAAAAGCAATGGAACGGGAGCTACCTCTCATGTGAATGCGTGTGACAGACCTCTGACTCATTCCCCTCTCATTCAGCCTCCCCTCATAGTAGAAGCATCAAACAATGTTCTAAAGACAGTTGACATCTAGTGGAAGCCTTAGGAAGTGCAACATATATCCCACTATACTGTATCTTCAATAGGGGCTGAGTTGAAAAACTACAAATCTCAGATTTCCCACTTCCTGTTTGGATTTTTTCTCAGGTTTTTGCCTGCCATATGAGTTCTGTTATACTCACAGACATCATTCAAAGTTTTAGAAACTACAGTGTGTTCAATACTACTAATACTATGCATATATTAGCATCTGGGACTGAGTAGGAGGCAGTTTACTCTGGGCACGCTTTTCATCCAAAAGTGAAAATGCTGCCCCCTAGCCCAAACAGGTTAATGCAGGGAAACTTATATTGATTTTACCTCATTTCTACCAGCATGCTAAAAGTGCAACCAGAGGGAGAAAAAAAAAAAAAAAAATCTACAAAAAAAGTGGTCAGATGAAGCAGATGCTAAGCTACAGGACTGTTTTCCCACTGTAGCACAGACTTTTCCTGGATGTTCCGGGATTCTTCCGATGGCATTGAGTACACCACATCAGTCACTGGCTTCATCAATAAGTACGTCGATAACATCATCCCCACAGTGACTGTACGTACATACCACAACCAGAAGCCATGGATTACAGGCAACATCCTCACTGAGCTAAAGGGTAGAGCTGCCGCTTTCAAGGTGCGGAACTCTAACCCAGAAGCTAATAATAAATCCCGCTATATCCTCCGACGAACCATCAAACAGGCAAAGCGTCAATACAGGACTAAGATGGAATTGTACTACACCGGCTCCGATGCTCGTCGGATGTGGCAGGGCTTGTAAACTATTACAGACTCCAAAGGGAAGCACAGCAGCGAGCCTACCAGATTTGAGGCAAGTAGCCGATGTTAGATCTTTAAACAGGTCAACATTCAAGGCCACAGGGCCAGATGGATTACCAGGACGTGTGCTCCGAGCATGCGCTGACCAACTGGCAAGTGTCTTTACTGACATGTTCAACCTGTCCCTGACTGAGTCTGTAATACCAATATGTTTCAAGCAGACCACCATAGTCTCTGTACCCAAGAACGCTAAGGTAACCTGCTTAAATGACTTTCGACCCATAGCACTCACGTCTGTAGCCAAGAAGTGCTTTGAAAAGCTGGTCATGGCTCACATCAACACCATTATCCCAGAAACCCTAAACCCACTCTAATTTGCATACTGTCCCAACAGATCCACAGATGACGCAATCTCTATTAAACTTCACACTGCCCTTTCCCACCTGGACAAAAGGAACACCTATGTGAGAAAGCTATTAATTGACTACAGCTCAGCATTCAACACCATAGTGCCCTCAAAGCTCATCACTAAGCAAAGGGCCCTGGGACTAACACCTCCCTCTGCAACTGGATCCTGGATTGCCTGATGGGCCACCCCCATGTGGTAAGGGTAGGTAACAACACATCCGCCACGCTGATCCTCAACACGGGGCCCCTCAGGGGTGCGTGCTCAGTCCCCTCCTGTACTCACTGTTCACTCATGACTGCATGGGCAGGCACGACTCCAACACCATCATTAAGTTTACCGATATCACAACAGTGGTAGGCCTGATCACAGACAGTGATGAGACAACCTATAGAGAGAAGGCCAGAGACCTGGCAGTGTGGTGCCAGGACAACAATCTCTCCCTCAATGTGATCAAGACAAAGTAGAGGATTGTGGACTACAGGAAAAGGAGGAGCATGCCCCCATTCTCATCGACGGGGCTGTAGTGGAGCAGGTTGAGACCTTTTAGTTCCTTGGTGTCCACATCACCAACAAAATATCATGGTCTGAACACACCAAGACAGCCGTGAAGAGGGCACGACAAAGCCTATTCCTCCTCAGGAGAAGATTTGGCATGGGTCCTCAGATCCTCAAAAAGTTCAACAGCTGCACCATCAAGAGCATGGTTGCATCACTGCCTGATATGGCAACTGCTCGGCCTCCGACCGCAAGGCACTACAGAGGGTGATGTGTATGGTCCAGTACAACACTGGGGCTAAGCTTTCTGCCTTCCAGGACCTCTATACCAGGGGGTGTCAGAGGAAGACCCTAAAAATTGTCAAAGACTCCAGACAACCTAGTCATTGACTGTTCTATATGCTGCCGCCCGGCAAGTGGTACAGGAGCGCCAAGTCTAGGTCCAAAAGACTTCTTAACAGCCTCTACCCCCAAGCCATAAGACTCCAGAACAGCTAATCAAATAGCTACCCAGACTATTAGCATTGCCCCCCCGCCCTCTTTTATGCTGCTGCTACTCTCTGTTTATTATCTGTGCATAGTAACTTTAACTTTAACTCTACCTACATGTACATATTACCTCAATGAACCGATGTCTCCAAACATTGACTCTGTACCGGTATCCCCTGTATATAGCCTCGCTGTTGTGATTTTACTGCTGGTCTCTAATTATTTGTTACTTTTACTTCTTAATATATAAATATATATATTTTTTACTTATCTATTTTTTACTTGACACTTATTTTTTCTTAAAACTGCATTGTTGGTTAAGGGCTTGTGAAGTAAGCATTTCACTGTATGGTCTACACAAATGCAATTAGATTTGATTTGATTTGGTGGCTGATCATTAGTGTATGTGTGCATGTAGCTAGCTAACATTAGTTATGTATTTAGCTAGCTAACGTTAGCAAACACATTTTCTTCTCTAGCAGCGAACTCTGAGTAAGATTACCTGCAGTCAGATGCTACCTAGTTATCAAGGCGGGAAAGCAAAGATAGCAGATTTTCTAACTAACTGGCTTTCTGTAGACATCCTGATATCTTCCCCAGAAAGTGTTTGTTTGTAAAGGCCCTTGTAAGAGAGGTGCGCCAGCACAAACAGTTTCTGCCTTGATACATTTGATTACTGCAACATTCGTATTAGCTACACTCTCAGAAAAAAGGGTTCCAGGGTTTTTGGAAGATGATTCATGATTCTTTGGAAGGAAAGATGATTTGTTTGGAAGAAAGAAGGGTTCTACATAGAACCGTATATAATATTCCCCAGCATGCTCTATTGCAGCGAGAATCTCTGAATTTTTTGTTTTATGTGCATTGATTGGTTGATTAATTTTTGCTCACAAAGATAAATATAATTTATTTCTAAACTAATCCAATTAATTAACCGCTCAGGACAGGGAGAGGCCACTAATTATACAGGTGAGTGTACAACAAAAGTCTTTAGTGTTGTAATGATATACAGTGTATGTGTACAATGTTGTTGACTCTGTGTGTGTGTGTGTGTGTGTGTGTGTGTGTGTGTGTGTGTGTGTGTGTGTGTGTGTGTGTGTGTGTGTGTGTGTGTGTGTGTGTGTGTGTGTGTGTGTGTGTGTGTGTGTGTGTGTGTGTGTGTGTGTCCAGGTGCTACAGTTGCTGTGTCAGGCCTGGGCAAACCCCAGTGCCAACCCTCTCTGGAGCTACACTCAGGTATCACCCCCCAATCGTGGATTTCAGGAGACAGCAGAGGGAGCATGCCTCTATCCACATCGACAGGACCACAGTGGACAAGGTGAAAGATTCAAGTTCCTCGGTGTACACATAACTGACAATCTGAAATGGTCCACGCACACAGACAGTGTGGTGAAGAAGGCGCCTCAATAGCGCCTCTTCAACCTCAGGAGGCTGAAGAAATTTGGCTTGGCCCCTAAGACCCTCACAAACTTTTACAGATGCACAATTGAGAGCCTCCTTTAAGGCTGTATCATCGCCTGGTATGGCAACGACACCAGGGCTCTCCAGAGGGTAGTGCGGTCTGCCTAACGTATCACCGGGGGCTCATTGCCTGCCCTCCAGGACACCTACAGCACCTGATATCACAGGAAGGCCAAAAAGATCATCAAGAACATCATCTACCCGAGCCATGGCCTGTTCACCCCACCCTCATCCAGAAGGCGAGGTCAGTACAGGTGCATCAAACCTGGGACCGAGAGACTGAAAAATAGCTTAAAATCTCAAGGCCATCAGACTGTTAAATAGCCATCATTAGCCGGATATTCAACCCTGCACCTTAAAGGCTGCTGCCGTATGTACATAGACATGGACTCACTGGTCACAGGTTAATAATCATGCAATAAAATGCAAATTAATTACTTAAAAATCATACAATGTGATTTTCTGGATTTTTGTTTTAGATTCCGTCTCTCACAGTTGAAATGATGATATGATAAAAATTACAGACCTCTACATGCTTTATAAGTAGGAAAACCTGCAAAATCGGCAGGGTATCAAATACTTGTTCTCCCCACTGTAAGTTCTATAAAATACACAAAACATGACGTTAGCTGATGAAGATGATCTCATAGAAACAAAACACAATAGATATCCCAAGCTTGTGCTTACCATAGACCTTATTATCAGTGTTTATCCAAAAACTCTACAAAAATGCCATTAATTTCCCCATACAGTGCCAAAAGTATTCCCCATCGCATTTTTACTATTTTGTTGCATTACAACCTGTAATTTAAATGATAGACTTCGAACGTAGTCCTGTATAGTCTGTTTGATGGGTCATCTGAGTGCGTAGCAGGTTTTCTTATTAGCGTCCGGACTATGTCCTGCTCCTTGAAAGCGGCAGCTCTAGCCTTTAGCTCAGTGCGGATGTTGCCTGTAATCCATGGCTTCTGGTTGGGAAATGTACAGTGCCTTGCAAAAATATTCATCCCCCTTGGCGTTTTTCCTATTTTGTTGCATTTACAACCTGTAATTTAAATTGATTTTTATTTGGATTTCATGTAATGGACATACACAAAATAGTATACATTGGTGTAGTGAAATTTCAAAAAATACTTATTTCAAAAAATTTCAAAAATAATAAAAACGGAAAAGTGGTGCGTGCATATGTATTCACCCCCTTTGCTATGAAGCCCCTAAATAAGATCTGGTGCAACCAATTACCTTCAGAAGCCACATAATTAGTTAGATTACACACAGGTGAACTTTATTTAAGTGCCACATGATCTCAGTATATGCTGCTCTGCTCTGAAAGGCCCCAGAGTCTGCAACACCACCAAGCAAGCGGCACCACCAAGCAAGCGGCACTATGAAGACCAAGGAGCTCTCCAAACAGGCCAGGGACAAAGTTGTGGAGAAGTACAGATCAGAGTTGGGTTATAAAAAATATCCCAAACTTTTAACCTCCCACGGAGCACCATTGAATCCATTAAACAATTGAAAGAATATGGCACCACAACAAACCTGCCAAGAGAGGGCCACCCACCAAAACTCATGGACCAGGCAAGGAGGGCATTAATCAAAGAAGCTACCAAATAACCCTGAAGGAGCTGCAAAGCTCCACAGCAGAGATTGGAGTATCTGTCCATTAGACCACTTTAAGCCGTATACTCCACAGAGCTGGTCAATACGGAAGACTGACCAGAAAAAAATAAGCAAACATGTTTGGTGTTTGCCAAAAGGAATTTGGGAGACTCCCCAAACATATGGAAGAAGGTACTCTGGTCAGATGAGACTAAAATTGAGCTTTTTGGCCATCAAGGAAAACTCTGTCTGGCGCAAACCCAACACCTCTAATCAACCCAAGACACCATCCCCACAGTGAAGCATGGTGGTGGAAGCATCATTTCATCGGCAGGGACTGGGAAACTGGTTAGAATTGAAGGAATGATGGATGGCGCTAAATACAGGGAAATTCTTGAGGGAAACCTGTTTCAGCCTTCCAAAGATTTAAGACTGGGACGGAGGTTAAACTTCCAGCAGGACAATGACCCTAAGCATACTGATGAAGCAACACTCAAGCGGTTTAAGGGGAAACATTGAAATGTCTTGGAATAACATTGAGTGGCTGCTGCGAACATACTGACTCAAATCTTTAGCCACTTTAATAGTTAAAAAATGGATGTGATAACTGTATCACTAGTCACTTTAAGCAATGGCACTTTATATAATGTTTACATACCCTACATTGCTCATATCATATGTATATACTGTACTCTATACCATCTACTGCATCTTGCCTATGCCGTGCGGCCATTGCTCATCCATATATTTATACGTGCATATTCTCATTCATTCCTTTACACTTGTGTTTATAAGGTAGTTGTTGTGAAATTGATTACTTGTTAGATATTACTGCACGGACAGATCTAGAAACACAAGCATTTCACTTCACTCGCATTAACATCTGCTAACCATGTGTATGTAACCAATTAAATTTGATTTCATTATATGTTAGAATTTTTTTAACTGGTATTCGTTTGGAAGGCAGTTAAAGCATTTTTATCAAAGCAATCACCTTTGCATGTGAAAAAAGAATCCTGCTCATCACTTACCTCACTTTTGTTTTGAGCCAATTTCACAGTGGGCTTTGAACGGCCGCCTGGCTCCTTCCTGCCCAGGAGGGAGTCCGGGTCCAAAACGAATACAATCAACTTTCACCTGTTGCAAAACACGCCAGATTAATCAAATCCCCTCAGTGTGGTTACATGAATGGTCAGATTAATATAATAGTTTGAATTAAAACGTTTACATGCTTCACAAGAAGAACGATTTCCATAGCAATCATGTTTACCTGGGCACATCTGAAATCATGCTACCTGATTGGCAGAAAATCTGCAATCTAAATAAACAACTTATTTTTGTTCTGACATATAAAGTTTGTATGTGAAAACTACTTCTAAGACACATACATCCAGTTGTTACGAACACACTTTACTGGCGCTAAAGAGGGAGGCTTGCTCGGCTTGTGCTAACACAAGGTGTCAATAATTAAAAAGATTGATAAACAAACTTAGATTTGAACTTTACGCCGATTAAGATAAGCAGAGTAAGGTGTTTACATGATTATTGCGTAATCTGCCTACTCCCACAATTAGTTTATTATCAAATTACTGGTGTGCATGTATAGGCACATTACTTACTGATAGGCTGCCACTGTACAGTATGCTTCCAATCAGAGGATTGCAGGTGTGGCTTATTCTAGGCGTGGCTTTCAGTTAGCTGTTTTTGGTCTCCTATAAGAGGAGACCAGTTAAAAAAACTCTGTTGATTAACAGTGAGCCCACTGTCAGATCTGCAGCTTTGTTTTAAGGCTGACATGTGCGTTTATTTCTGCTTCTCTGCCTTTTGGCTTAGATCAAGTGTAGTGTAGTACCTTTAACAGTGGCTGCATTTTGATTGGAGAGGCGATCGTAGGCCGGAGAGTACCCGGGAAGTTGTGCTTGATTTAGTTTTGTTTAGGGTATTCTTTACATTTTTATTTTTTTATTTTAGCCCTTTTTCTCCCCAATGTCGTGGTATCCAATTGTTTTTAGTATGAGACTATCTTGTCTCATCGCTACAACTCCCGTACGGGCACGGGAAAGACGAAGGTTGAAAGTCACGCGTCGTCCGATACACAACCCAACCAAGCCGCACTGCTTCTTAACACAGCGTGCATCCAACCCGGAAGCCAGCTGCACCAATGTGTCGGAGGAAACACTGTGCACCTGGCAACCTTGGTTAGCGCGCACTGCGCCTGGCCAGATTGGATTTCTCTGGGAAAATTCCTCCAGGAAAGAGCTCGGTTTCAAACCTGTGCATGTGAACTGCATCGCCCTCCCCTATGGGAAAGGCTTCGATGTTAGTTTCACCTGTGTTAGCTTCCTGAGGGAGTTCTGGCGGAAACTCCAGAATGCCCTGAACACCCAAGGGTCCCTTACAGCAATGTTTGAAGTGACTAAGCTGACGGATAATAGCATCAAAACTGTTATTTCTTTTGTATGTACAATAACACTGTACAACCGGAGGAATGTGCAGTATGGTTAGGAAGGTACTGTCTACCATAGCCGAAGAGAACAGGAGCCATGTTCACTACCGGGACCAGCCCAAGCGCCTGTGAAAAGGTGGTCTGCATGAAATGGGCCACCGCTACAAGGAGTGCACGAACGGAAGGTACTGCAACCTCTGTGGCGAGCGGTCCCACCTCATCCATGGCTAAATAAAAGGGTAAGTTGGAATGGGAGAGCTCCCAGGGGGAGGAAGAATCCATAACCTTCCCCGCCAACTCCTGCAACCAAATCTCCTTTTTAAATCCCGTTTTAACCTCTTCTCCCTACCTTTACCCTGGAGGGAGGGAGAGAAGGTACCCGATAAGTAACCCCTTATAACTGTTCCAAATGCCTTTCTTATTAGCACTGTTTTTACTCACCCTTTTATGGCTATTAACAACACCACTATTAATGTAAGGAGTGTGAAAACAGAGACACGAGGACAGTCGGTTTTTATTATTTTTTAGAAAGGTTTAATTCAGATGTGTTTTTATTACAGGGTGTGGTCTATCCTTTTTTTCCCCTCTTACAGCAAATGGGAGGACAAGTGGCAGCACGGGCCTTCCATTTGGAGTGGATCCAATTTGAATAAAAATGATGGTGTTGCTATTTTAATCAAGACCCCACAGGTGGTGGTGAGGGGGAGCACGGTGGTGGTTGCTGGGCGTGCTCTTTTAGCCAATTGCACTTTTATGGGAGGGATTTTAATGATTGAACCATTTTTATGATTTAACAATAAACACGACCGGTGTGCACTTTTAGAAGAAGTCCCACATGCTAGGCAGGGGTCCTCTAGTGGTGGGTGGGGATTTCAACTGTTTTAAGTAGAGCAGACAGGAGAGGGGCGGGAGAGGATTTTAAGCTAGATAGGTCAAGTGTTTTATTGCAAGGGCTGTGCAGGGATTTTAAACTGATTGACTGTTTTAAAACCCTGCATCCAAGAGCGGAGGGCTCCAACTGGAACATTTGGTGAAGGCACCAGAGCCTCTCGCATTGACTATCTGTTTACCCGGGACTGTCCCCCAACTGATGCTAGAACCCCTGCGTTCTTCTCAGACCACGTAATGCGTGCACCCTTTCACCAACTTTCGGGAGTGACTGTGGGAAGAGGGCCCTGGAAACTGGACTGCTCACTTTTAGAAGATGATAGAGTCGTTAGTCAGTACAGGGAGAGGTTCAGCCAGTGGCAGACACTACAGGACTTTTTTGACACTTGGCGGTGCGCCAAGTGCGTATTTTACATGGACGACGTTAACATTTTATGCACCGACCTGTTATCTGTCTACAGGACCCTGGACAGGACTGACTGGTACGGACGAGCATCTGGGGCAAGACTGAACAGAGGACCACTTTTTCGGACCGTAGGCAGACCCAGACTTGACCAGACTACCGCTGACAGTTAAAATGACTGGCATAAGGGTATTGGGGGTAAAGTTTGACCGAGAGGGAGGAGGAAGCGGCAACTGGAGTGGGATCCTGGGGACCGTAAGAAAGAGATTGGGTTTTTGGGGATTCGACAGATGACTTTTGAGGGCAAGGTTTTAATCATTAAAGCTGTGATTTTACCTGTGCTTTTATTAATCGGTTCAGTTTTCATCCCCCCCACGAACAACTATTTTAGCGCTGGAATGGATGGTCTTTCAATTCCTGTGGTTAAGCAAGTGGGAGAGGCTGAAGAGGGAGGTGGTCAAGAGGCCCAGGTCCAAGGGGGGGAAAGGCTTGCCTGACCACTACTTGTTCCTGGGCAGCCAATACACACTGTTACATCTCACTCTTGCCACCTCCCCGGTCAACAACAAGACCTAGGCCCTAGCACGGTTCTGGCTGGGATCTTACCTCAGGACCCTGAGGCTGATCCCAGTTGACCTGCGAGCCCCAGTATCATTCCTGCTCCCCACACACTATGTCCAGCTCCAAAAGGTTTTAAGACATTTTAAACTGGAGAAAGAGGCAGTCACGGTTTTAACTACACATCGCTCTCTTTTCTCTCTTTTGCAGGAGCGGGAACCAGTGTGTCCAGTGCGTGGGCTTGCTCTAGGTGAGCCCACAACGGATTGGCGCAACGTGGCCCATCCTGCTCTGCTGAACCAGCACCGGGACCTGTCCTGGAATGGTCGCCCATGGGATCCTCTTGGTCAGGACCGTTATGCACTCCCGGGGCATGGCAAGGACATCCGCGTTCCCCCGACCAGGCCGCGGCCAAGATGAGTCGGAGAGTCATTTGCTCTGGGATTGCAGAGCCGCCAGGGACATGTGGAAGGATGCAGGCACCCTGATCTCCCCGTGTCTGCCAGCAGGGGAAGATCTAATGCTCATGCTGTATGGTGTGGGCCGAATACCTATTCCACCGAAGGCCTTCACCAAGCTCTGGCCCCCTCTCATGTGTCTGAAGGATGCGCTGTGGTCCTCCCACAACCTGCTGGTAGCGAAACGAGTAGAGACCACCCCGCATGCAGTGACCATGGTAGCCACAGAAACCCTGGGGTGGTATGGAAAAAAGGGGGCCATGACACCAGGCGAAGGGTCCCCCACAACACCCAAGGTGGCCTGACAGCGCTGCGGCGCCTACCTGTGCAAAGGACCGAAGACAGCTTTTTTAACAAAGTGACTTTTCATGTCTTAAAATTGTTTTACCTTTGTAAAATCAATTGTACACATTTTAAATGGCTTTTACAGATTTGTTATACAATATTTTTTTTTTTTATTCATGGTTGTTTCTATTGTTTTTAACAAATGTAAATGTAATATTCAAATGCTGTTTGTTCTACTTTTATAACGTTTTTGTGTGTAAAATATATATGTGCTGTTTTTCAAAGAAATGCAACAATAAAACTTTTCCAAGAGAAAAAACAGAATTTAATACCAAAGAACTATAAGATTGTGTCTATAGATAACTATGTAATTGTAATAATCACTTTCCTATCAGACCATCATGTCAGTGAGTGTGATGGATTAACTACAGTAAACTACTGTGAATTTTACAATAGCCCACCTGTAACAAGTGGGAATTTAATTAGCATAATAAAAAAAATCCCCATCAAAATCCATCAATTTAAGATAGAGAATCGGCATAATCTGTAAAGGGGACCAGCCTACCTCGACCCTACTTCCACAAAACCCAGCAACCTGTGAGGGAAAGAGGGCCACTTCTTTAAAACCTGCCTCAATTCTTATCGGGCAAGCGCCTATGCCACCAACCGCACTAAACCAAATTTTAACCCCCCACCACCTCCACCAGACAACAACAATGAAGACCCAGAACCAGACCTTTCCACATGCCCCTGCCCAACCCATCACCAAAGACGCCACAGAAACGGGCCTCACCCCTTTCACCACCCAAGATGCCCCAGAAACGAGACTCAACCCTATCGGCGCATCCACCACCATCCCCTTCCTGGCCACCTCCACCTCTCTCAAACCCTTGGCCAGAGAGGAGCTGGTTCCCAAGCCCACCTGCCAAAAGAAACCTCCCCTCCCCTCTCAAAATTCCTCTACTCCTCTGGCAGTGAAGAAGAAGAACCACAATGCCCAGAACACACAAAATCTAGACGAAAAACAAAAAACGAAGACACAACAACACAAAGGCAAAAGACCAGACAATACAAAAAAAACAGAATCAGAACTCCAAAGCCAGCACGTAGGCTCCCCGAAGTCCTCTACACCTTAGAGGAACCATCTCCCCCTCCTAAACCTTTCCCCATACCCCCACCCCACCCCACACAGGCACACACTTTTTACCACCCCTGATCCCTCCACCCTAGAAATTGTCACCCCCTCCTAGATCTCTCAGTATCCAGCCTTGCCGCCACATCGCTCTTCCTCCAGCACCAGCCCAGGCTGATGGACATACTCTCCACCCACCCCCCACCATCCTTCACCATCTCTCTTCTCCTTCATCCATCTACACATATCCCTCTCACAGGACCAGTTCAGAACCAGGAACTTTGGATATAGCAACTACAGATTGCCCCTTTAAGTCTATTAAAAGTGTATGAGTTTGAGCATGTACCCATTTAGGACTATGGATTTATTAGTCTTATCATCATGAATTAGATTGAGAAATAAAAGCCTTACTACTTCCATAGGCTGGGATACGCACTATGCAGCTGTTGCAAGATCTAATTTTTCACTGGCTATCCATTGGTTTCAAAAACAATGATTGATAGGCAGCTTAAACGTCTTGAATTCAACCATTATTGGGTTCAAATACACATTTATATTTGTGAACAGCCATCCCCAACCTTGGCCATCATACATAAAATATATACAAATGAAAGAAAGCATCGTAATTTTGAATTTTGTAAAGTTAGTGTTGGAGAGGTGGTAACAATTATTGTTGTCCGTTAATATTGAGAAGACACCTGGTATTGACAACCTAGATGGAAAGCTACTGAGAATGGTAGCAGACAGTGTTTCCACTCATATTTGCCACATCTTTAATCTGAGTCTGGTGTTTCTCCACAGACCTGGAGGGAAGCCAAAGTGATACCGCTACCCAAGGATGGTAAAGCGCCCTTTATTGTCTCTAACAGCCGACCAATCAGCTTGCTGCCAGTTCATAGTAATTTTGTCAAAAATGGCCTTTGACCAAATACAATGCTATTTCTTTGCGAATAATTTCAGAACGCTTATAGGATGGGAACTCAACATGTACTGCACTGACACAAATGACAGATGTGTGGCTGAAAGAAATGATAAAATAAAGATTGTAGAAGCTGTATTGTTCGATTTCAGTGCAGCCTTTGATTTTTTTGACCATCATTTGTTATTGAAAAAGCAAATGTGTTATGGCTTTACATAATCTGCCACGGATAGAGTGCTAGCTATCTAAGAGAACACTGGGGGCTTTCTTTAATGGTAGATTCTCTGATGTTGTACATGTATAGTGGTATTCCACAAGGGAGCTGTCTTGGCCCTTTACTATTCTCTATTTTTACTTATGATCTACCACTAGCCTTAAACATTAGCTGTGTCAGCACCCACAGCTAATGAAATCACTGCAACCCTAAACTAAGGAGTTGCAGCCAGTTTAAGAATGGATGGGTAGGAATAATCCTTAACATATCTAAAACTAAAAGCATTGTATATGGTACAAATCATTCCCTAAGATCTAGACCTCAGCTGAATCTGATTATGAATGAAGAGGAGACTAAACTTATTAATGTTACATTAGATTCTGAACTGTCACAGTCAATGCATATTGATTCTATTGTTGTGAAGATGGGGAATGGTCTGTGTGTTATAAAGAGATGCTCTGCATTTTTGACCCCACATTCAAACAAGTCCTGCAGACTCTGGTTTTAACACATCTTGACTATTGCATGGCTATATTGTCAGGTGCTGCGAAAAAGGACCTAGGAAAGCTGCCGCTGTCACAGAACAGAGCAGCACATCTTGTCCTTCACTGTAAACAGAGTGTTAATATCAACAAGATGCCTGCCAGTCTCACTTGGCTTAAAGTGGAAGAAAGAGTGACTGCATCACTTCTTGTTTTTATGAGAAATATAGCTATGATGAAAATTCCACATATTCTGTATAACCAAATAACATACAGCTCTGACAGATACACATACGTACCCAACCAGACATGCCACCAGGAGTCTCTTCACAATCCCCACATTCAAAACAAATTTAAGGCAACGCACAGTATTGAATAGAGCCATGTTTACATGGTGTGCCCTTCCATCTCAAATTACACAAGCAAACTGTATTTTCACCTTTCATTCAGCACCTAAAATGTTTTGAGAAAATACATCTAAAACATGTATTTTCAATTGAATTTTGCTTAATGGGGATCCATTGTTTTGGACCATTCGTGGGTCTGTTTCACAGAGGCCTTTCTTTGGGATGTGATTACCTTTAAAAATAAACAAAGCCCCGGGACCTACTCTTAATTAAATTACCTGCGTTTGTGTTTTCTTCTCCTTTTTCCACCATCGCTGCTCCTGTCTGGTCAATATACTAACTCAAAACAGGGAAAACAGTGAACAGTTAGACACATGCCATTTGGCAGTCACATATCAGAGTGAAAGAGGGAATTAACCAGTGTGTGTATTCAGGTATGTGTTTATGTGTGTGGAGGTTAGAGTTTGATCATATAAATAGCTGTTGACATGGACTACAATTTCAAAGAGAGGGAGAGAAATAGAGAGTTTGTAGAAAGAGGAGAAAGGAGAGAAGAAACCCCTCTCTTCATTAACTGATGATCATGGTAAATGGCTGTCATTTACTCTACTCCCTTTTTCCCTTTTCCCCTCCCTCAGACATCCCCTCTCTTCCACTTGACACTATGTAACCTCTGACCCCTTACCATCCCAAGCCTCCAGGAGGACAAACTTGACCTCACGTTCTTCCCTCCCTGTCAACTTTGGTCTCTGTAAGGGGTGGCTTAAATTACCTCAGCTATCATCCAGGGGATCTACACAACCCTTACACCTCAACAACCCCCCTCTTCCCTAGCCATAGCACTGAATAACACCGTCTCCTCCAGTCCCCCCTCACGTCCCTCCTAACCTCCCACCTCCCTCTCACAATGTATCCCCTGTCTCTGGATTCCACTCTTGCACCACTGAATCCACTCTCTAGCCCCCCTAGTCTGTAGCCCACTTCCTCCCACCCCCCAACCCTGACCCCTGGTACTGCTACACACCAATAGAATCCCTGGAGACAACAGACTCTACCCCAATGTTGATGTATAAGTTCACGTGGGGTCGTGACCTCAGTGGGCTTCCTTCACCTTCATACAGATGATTATTATTGCATGTCCATCTTCTCTAGCTAATAGACCTGGGTCCAAATAGTGTACATTTTCTTTACAGTTTTGATTAGGCCTGCATGGATTGCCAAATTGACCGTTTTTGCACTTCTGGGACTATTCTGTTTGATCCCCTTGCATCAGGCGAGCTCAGGCAAAGTGTCTTGGCTCTGTGTTAGTGATGCAAGGATAGGGAGTGAACTTCCGACTTCAACTGTACACTCTCTGTCTCTGCCGCCACCATGCTTCCCTGTAGAAATGGTGTCAGGCCAAAGAGTTCAATCTTGATTTCATCTGACCAGAAAATCTTGTTTCTCAGGGTCTGAGAGTCTTTATGTGCCTTTTAGCAAACTTCATGTGTTCTGTCATGTGCCTTTTAGTGAGGAGTGGCTTCTGTCTGGCCACTCCACCATAAAGGCCTGATTGGTGGAGTGCTGCAGAGATGCTTGTCCTTCTGGAAAATTTGCCCATCTCCACAGAGGAACTCTGGAGCTCTGTCAGATTGACCATCGGGTTCTTGTTATATTATTATAATTATATTATTGTTCACCTCCCTGACCAAGTCCCTTCTCCCCCGATTGCTCAGTTTGGCCAGGCAGCCAGCTCTAGGAAGAGTCTTGGTGTTTCCAAACTTCTTCCATTTAAGAATGATGGAAGCCACTGTGTTCTTGGAGACCTTCAACGATGCAGACATGTATTGGTACCCTTCCCCAGATCTGTGCCTCGACACAATCCTGTCTCTGAGTTCTACGGACAATTCCTTCGACCTCATGGCTTGGTTTTTGCTCTGACATGCACTGTCAACTGTGGGACCCTATATACACTACCGTTGAAAAGTTTGGGGTCACTTAGAAATGTCCTTGTTTTTGAAAGAAAAGCATTTTTTGTCCATTAAAATAATATCAAATTGGTCAGAAATACAGTGGAGACATTGTTAATGTTGTAAAGGACTATTGTTGCTGGAAACGTCTGATTTTTAATGGAATATCTGCATCGGCGTACAGAGGCCCATTATCAGCAACCATCACTCCTGTGTTCCAATAGCACGTTGTGTTAGCTAATCCAGGTTTATTATTTTAAAAGGCTAATTGATCATTAGAAAACCCTTGTGCAATTATTGGCCAACTTTAGACGAGTTGAGTATCTGGAGCATCAGCATTTGTGGGTTCGATTACAGGCTCAAAATGGCCAGAAACAAAGAACTTTCTTCTGAAACTCGTCAATCTATTATTGTTCTGAGAAATGAAGGCTTTTCCATGCGAGAAATTGTCAAGAAACTGAAGATCTCGTACAACGCTGCGTCCTACTCCGTTCACAGAACAGCGCAAACTGGCGCTAACCAGATTATAAAGAGGAGTGGGAGGCCCCGGTGCACAACTGAGTAAGACGACAAGTACATAGAGTGTCTAGTTTGAGAAACAGACGCCGCACAAGTCTTCAACTGGCAGCTTCATTGAATAGCAAAAGACCAGTCTTCAAATCCTTGGTGTTCACATAAACAACAAACTAGATTGGTCCAAACACACCAAGACAGTCGTGAAGAGGGCAAAGCCTATCCCCCTCAGGAAACTAAAAAGATTTGGCATGGGTCCTGAGATCCTCAAAAGGTTCTACAGCTGCAACATCGAGAGCATCCTGACCGGTTGCATCACTGCCTGGTACGGCAATTGCTCGGCCTCCGACCGCAAGGCACTTCAGAGGGTAGTGCGTTCGGCCCAATACATCACTGGGGCAAAGCTGCCTGCCATCCAGGACCTCTACACCAGGCGGTGTCAGAGGAAGGCCCTAAAAATGGTCAAAGACCCCAGCCACCCCAGTCATAGACTATTGTTTCTACTACCGCATCGCAAGCGGTACCGGAGTGCCAAGTCTAGGACAAAAAGGCTTCTCAACAGTTTTTACCCTCAAGCCATAAGACTCCTGAACTACTATACCCGGACTATTTGCATTGTGTACCCCTCTGTTCCCAACCCCTCTTTTATGCTGCTGCTACTCTCTGTTTATCTTATATGCATAGTCACTTTAACTATACATTCATGTACATACTACCTCAATTGGCCCGACCAAACAGTGCTCCCGCACATTGGCTAACCGGGCTATCTGCATTGTGTCCCACCACCCGCCAACCCCTCTTTTTACGCTTCTGCTACTCTCTGTTCATCATATATGCATAGCCACTTTAACGATACCTACATGTACATACTACCTCAATAAGCCTGACAAACAGGTGTCTGTATATAGCCTTGCTACTCTTTTTTCAAATGTCTTTTTACTGTTTTATTTATTTTACTTACACACACACACACACACACACACACACACACACACACACACACACACACACACACACACACACACACACACACACACACACACACACACACACACACACACACACACACACACACACACACACACATACATTTTTCCCCCTGCATCATTGGTTAGAGCCTGTAAGTAAGCATTTCACTGTAAGGTCTACACTTGTTGTATTCGGCACACGTGACAAATAAACTTTGATTTGATTTGAAGTGGTGAAGTTGGAGACTGGGGTTCTGCGGGCACTATTTAATGAAGCTGCCATTTGAGGACTCGTGATCGAACCCCCAAATGCTGATGCTCCAGATACTCAACTAGTCCAAAGAAGGCCAGTTTTATTGCTTCTTTAATCAGAACAACAGTTTTCAGCTGTGCTAGCATAATAGCCGGGAGTGATGGTTGCTGATAGTGGGCCTCTGTACACCTACAGTATGTAGATATTCCATTAAAAATTAAATTTTCCAGCTACAATAGTAATTTACAACATTAACAATGTCTACACTTTATTTCTGATAAATTTTACATTATTTTAATGGACACAATTATTTTATATATGGTGGTGTATACATATTTTATTTCTAAAAACCTGTTTTTGATTTGTCATTATGGGGTGTTGTGTCCAATTCTTTCCGAATGCATTGTATACTGTGTGTGTGTGTGTGTGTGTGTGTGTGTGTGTGTGTGTGTGTGTGTGTGTGTGTGTGTGTGTGTGTGTGTGTGTGTGTGTGTGTGTGTGTATGTGTGTGTGTGTGTGTGTGTGTGTGTGTGTGTGTGTGTGTGCGTGTCTGCGCCTGTGCTTGTAATAATACATGTGTCTGGGTGTTTCAGACTGTGTTTCAGGCACCACTTAACCCACTTAAAAGAGTCACTGTGTATGCGCGTGCGTGTGTGACTTGCGGTTTTCATGTTTGCATTAGAATGAACTTGAAGAAAGAGGAGAAATTACTTTTGTTTCATCCACTGTCTCAAACTCTGCTCCCACTCATTTACTCTCTCCACCCAGCCCTCGTCTCTCGCTCTCCCTCTCCCTTGTGCTATTGAAACAAATCAAGTGTTTACTGGCACGCCTCATGTGTTTTTATTTGAGGCTTTCTTCCTTTTTTAAAAACTTCTTCTCAGAAAAAAAAAGAAATAAAGATCACCTGGAGAACACTGAGGGGGAAACTGGAAAGAGTGATTCAACTGCAAATGCCTGGTAGGCAGCCTCCAGGGTCCCTCCCTCCATCAGTGAGTCCCACACCAAGCAGAGCAGAGCCCAGTAAGCAGCATCAGTTCTTTGTGTAAACCAGAGGGAAGAGGAGATGTGGCCCGTGAGGCCGACAGAGGTGGAAAGAATGTGCTCTCCAGCCGGTTAACACGTTAACATGGACGAGAGGAAAAGAAAACCTTGTTCAAGCAGCCGGTTGGTGTTTTTTCCCACCATCCCAAACACCTCATCCGGCATCTAGAGACAGGGAATTGGAGGTAGAGAGAGGTAGAGAGAGGTAGAGAAAGAGAGAGGTAGAGAGAGAGAGAGAGAGAGAGAGAGAGAGAGAGAGAGAGAGAGAGAGAGAGAGAGGAGAGAGAGAGAGAGAGAGAGAGAGAGAGCTAGAGAGAGGTAGAGAGAGAGAGAGAGAGAGAGAGAGAGAGAGAGAGAGAGAGAGAGAGAACTGAGCCATCACTTTTTCCACATTCCAGTGGTGTGACCTAACCCCTTGCAGAGCAGAGGGGAATCATTCCTGCCTCACTCTCTGTGGGGGAGCCCCATGCTGTGTGGCACTGAGGGGGAGAGCTGCTGCCACACAGCCAGGCAGGGGCCTCCCTCACCGGGTACAGGGGCTGGGGATACCCCTACCCCTACCTTTCACAGTAATTTAGGTCATCATTTGACTATATCTTGATACAGGATGCATTATATGTTATATGTGCATTATAGTTTGCGGCGGCAGGTAGCTTAGTTGTTAGAGCGTTGGGACAGTAACCGAAAGGTTGCTGGATCGAATCCCCGAGCTGACAAGGTATAAATCTGTCATTCTGCCCCTGAACAAGGCAGTTAACCCGCTGTTCCTCGGCCGTCATTGTAAATAAGAAGGTGTTATTAACTGACTTGCCTAGTTAAATAACATAAAAAAATATTCTCATCCTTAATTGGGAAAATAAATGAAGCACACCCTGTTGCCATATCTTTCAAAGAGGAAAACTACATTCATTTATCATGCCAGCCGTTAAGTTAAAGTATGGGAGATTCCAGAGGAGATATGTACCAGTATGTCTGTCTGTGGAATTTCAGGGGTCTTTAGAGTAGGAAAACACTCCCCTCACACTTACCCCTCCCCTGCTAATGCCATTAAGGCCAGGAGCATTGGGGCCTTAGTGGAAAATTGAAAGAATAAAGGAAGAAATAAACAACCAAAACAACAGAAATGCAGACAGCAATGAGGGCTCCTGTTGTTTCAGTAAACAAGCCCACCTAACTGGTGTGGGTGTATGGTGCGCGGGTCAGCTGTTTGTTGACCTGCACCCACCCGCAATTGCAAATAACCCGTCCGCAACCACCAGACTATATGTGATAAAGTGAAAATCTAAGGCTCGCAACGGACCCTAATCCGCTAATATAGAACATGCGTTGTTTTGACAGTAGGTGCCTAATAACTGAAAAAAAAATGGGAAAGATTTTCTTTGAAAAATATCCAACTGACATCAGTTTGACAAGTTATATGGAAATAGAAAGCTATGAAAATGACCCAACATGTTTTCAATTCCGGCTTGGATGCATATTTTATATTATTATATTGTATGTGGTTGAAATACTGTAGGCTGCAATCGGCTTTTATGATGCTGCTAAAGATAATTCGAGGTTGTTATTTTTGCCTCCATGGATTGACGTTAAGTTTTTCTGCCAGTTCTCAAAAGCATTTGGTGATTAGAATGGAGGCTATTTGGCGCAAGTGCAGTTAGGCCCTAATGTTTAGGCTTACGCACTAATGCCAGATTGCCTAAAATAATGAAAGAAAAACATCAATGTCGCCTGTAGATATAAATTGCAGGCATTTTTTTCAATAATTCAACCCGGCCACCACCCACCTGCCATTCAACCACACACTATTTCATGACCCTTAACCTGCCCACCCCACTTTCATCCTGCATTGGTATCAGATGTCTGATAGCACCATGGTGTGATAAAAGCGTCTGATAAAATAACTCAATACAAATGTGTGTAAAAATATTGATAAATACTTTGTTGAGGGAAAATGTACTTGATCACAGTCATAGCAAGAAAAGCTATTTTGTAACCTTTACTGATAATGTTGTTTGGGCTGGCTAATTGCAACAACAACAAAAATATTTTGTTATTTTAAAATACAAAATACATGTATTTTAATAAAATACATAAAAAATAAAAGTATTTAGACGTTTATGTTGATACATTGATCTTCATTTGTATCTGTATTTTCTAATTGTATTGCCAAGATTTTGCCCATCCCTGTGTGTAGTAGGTGTCAGACCACCAGGGGGGTCTCGGGCCATGTTGTGGTTAGTTCACAGAGAAAGACCCCCACTTGTTGGTTGGACTGTCTGCTGTCCCATGTACGAGACAATGGGAAGACCCTATCACCAATCACCCAGAGAGGGAGTGGATTCCAATGTTCCACGTTGAGCCAACTTCCTGCTAGGGGCCAAACCACCACTTCCTCCCCCCTGACCCTCCCCATGCTCCCATCGTTGGGGGCCGACCCCCCAGGAGAGGTGGCATGTCATCCAGCGTGTCAGCAAGGTCCCTCAGGATCCACAGAGAGAGAGAGAGAGAGAGAGAGAGAGAGAGAGAGAGAGAGAGAGAGAGAGAGAGAGAGAGAGAGAGAGAGAGAGAGAGAGAGAGAGAGAGAGAGAGAGAGAGAGAGAGAGAGAGAGAGATATGTTGTCTCTGTTCGGGTGGCTACAGTATACCATAGATTGTACACATTGTAAAAAATGACTCTTTGGATCAACCCACCAAAAATACTTCAACTAGTCACAAGTAAATTAGGTTTTGTCAATTGAAAAATACAGCAGTTTGTGTGTGTGTGTGTGTTAGGGTGAGAGGGAGAGAGAGAAAAGAAGAGAGGGAGAGGGAATGCAAGAAAGAGGGTTAGAGAGCGAGAGAGAGATGACACCCAAGGGAAAGGGAGGGAGAAGGGGATGAGGGGCTATGACTGTCCAGGGTACGACTCACTCTGGCTGGGATGACTCGACAGCAAAGCAACCCCTTGCCAGAGATCCTCCACGTCAGCACTACTCCCCCAGCAACCCAGTGGACCCTTCAGCTAGATTTGTGAAACACTCGTCTGAAGGGAGGGGCTTACATAGGTCATTGTCAACAAAGGGTTGACCAGACTAACCTTGCTTATGTATCATATAGCAAATTTTATTCCGTCTTTCTGAGTATCTGTATGAAATTCCATGACTTTGTGTGCGCAAGCATGGGTGCGTGTGGAAGTGTGTATGTGTGTGTGTGTGTGTGTGTGTAGCTCCGTGTTTTCGCCAGCCATGTGAGAGGCTGCATGTGTGTTTATTTAAAAACACTGATGAATGAGAGGAGGGGGACTCTAATGTCTTTAGCAGACAGGCTTCTCTGTAAATAGGCAAGTAGCACAACAGCCCCCTGACCCAGCCAGCACTGGACCCCTCTATCGGTCTCTGTCTTTTTCCTTCTCTGATTCACAACCAATTTTGAAACCCCTCTTTTCCTTAGTCTCACTCCCCCTTCCCTCCATCTCTCTCTTTCTCCGATCTTGATGTGACTTTGTTCTCTGTACATAGCCAGTTGAACACCAATGGAAGCGTCTCCCATCTCACTCCTGTTGTACCATCAGGGTTCTTCCTCCCTGACTGTAGTTTCCATTCGCCTAGTTGGCTCCTCAAGGCGATCTAGAGAAGAAGATTTGGAGGTCCTCCTTAGCTCAGTTGGCAGAGCATGGCACTTGCAATGCCAGGATAGTGGGTTTGATTCCCAGGACTACATACAGAATGTATGCACACGTGACTGTAAATTGCGTAGAATAAAATAATCTGCTAAATGGTCCTGAAATACAAACAAAGGCTGTGTGGCAGTATCTATATTTTACAACTTCCTTTGGAAAAAAAGGTGCTTATATTTGTCCTATTTCATGTGTTTTTTTTTGCATATCCAAATTCACCCTTGGAGAGTGGGGTCACTGCCAGTGCCAATCTAAAGCAATTAGGGTAAGTGTTCAAGGGCACATGAACAGAATTGTCACCTTGTCAGCTAAATTATTCAAACTAGCAACCTTTCCGTTACTGGCCCAATGCTCTAACCGCTAGGCTACTTGCCTACTGATGTGTTTCAATAGTCCCAGGACAATTCTTCCAAGCCCTCCCTTACAATTCACAAATCATTTTTACTTTATGAGTAAAATATACAGTATGAGTTCAGTTCATTTTGTCTTTGAGAGAGCAGTTAGTGTATCTGACAGCTCCATTGTTAGTTTCAATGGCTGGTTATAAAGTGGCAGCTGAGTGGATGCCTCTTTCTAATGGTCTTTGTAGCTAAGTTGGTAGATCATGGTGCTTGTAACACCATAGTAGTGGGTTCAAATCCTGGGACCATTCATATGTAAAATATAAATTGCTTTGGATGAGTGTCAGCTAAATGGCATATTATGCAGTGTGCTACTTTTGACCAGGTCCCATAGGGGAATAGGGTGCTATTTGGAATGCAGACATCCACCCATAGGGCTCTGGTCAAAAGTAGAGCACTACATAGGGAATAGGATGCGCTTTGGGATGCAACCCCAGAGAGAGGAGGAATAACAACATGGCTGAACATACACAGCAGAACAATAAGGGTTCAGAAAATGTAACTTCAAGAACCTAGAAGATGTCTAGTATTGTCGTAGAAAACATGTTTTTGTAATTACAATCAATTTGGCACTGGGCTACAAAACTGGACTGTGAAACGTAACAATGTTTGACAGCCTGGGCCTTAGTTCTAGGCATGGCAGGATACATTGAGTATACTTGGCATCATCTATCAATCCATCCCACTTGAAACTAACAGCAACATGCTCTATAGGCCCTATAAAGGGTTAATTACTTAATTCAGCTCTATTTCCCTTTCAAGTGGGACGACTCTATCCATCTACTTGTCTAATATATTCTATGGAATACAGTGGCTGGCGGTGTCTCCCATAACTGACGAGTTAACAGTCGTTAATGGCAAATACAAAAATGATCTGCTCTGGTAAAAGGAGTCTGGTTTTCTCAGAGTCCATCCATTTCTAAAAGCTTTGGGACCTGTGCGGTTTATTCTGTATTCCATCGATTTGAGGGGAAACAGGACAGACAGACCAATATTCAAGAACCTTCAAAGCTGAGGATATGAGCGCAACTGATCTTTTCTCTTTGCTCAAGCTTTGATGAGTTGGATGTGGTCCATGGTTCTTTTCGCTCAATCACCTGCCTCATGTATCCCAGGGTTTGGCAGCTGAAGGGGGCAGGGCAGAAGTGTGTGTGTGTGGGGGGGACAATGTGAAAACCTGCCCCCACAGACACACCACTAGTCCAGGAAGATGAGTTCATTAGAGACCAATGATAGAGCAAGTAGATAGAGGATAGGTAACAGATGTGGGTAGAGGGGGAGTGAGCTGATGTTAGAGTTTAGACTATTGAGATGTGGGTAGAGGTTGGGTTCGAATTTCATCTATTGAGATGTGGAGTGAGGATACATTAGAGTTTAGAATGCTGAGATGTGGGTAGAGGTTACCATAACCATACCATGAAAAGTCTGAATTTTAAAAAAGATATACACTACCATTCAAAAGTTTGGGGTCACTTAGAAATGTCCTTGTTTTCCATGAAAACATACATAAAATGAGTTGCAAAATGAATAGGAAATATAGTCAAGACGTTGACAAGGTTATAAATAATGATTTTTTGTTATTGGACATATAAAGAAATACAAAATACAAATTGAACACATACATCCTTTTACCCCCTATAGTTATTGAACCACCTCCTCCCCTTTAACAACAAAAGCAGCATACATACACAAATAAAATACATTTACGATTGGAAAAAATATATAAATATGCACACAAGTACACATACACAAAAATAAAAAACATCACAACATACAGTGCCTTGCGAAAGCATTCGGCCCCCTTGAACTTCGCGACCTTTTGCCACATTTCAGGCTTCAAACATAAAGATATAAAACTGTATTTTTTTTGTGAAGAATCAACAACAAGTGGGACACAATCATGAAGTGGAACGACATTTATTGGATATTTCAAACTTTTTTAACAAATCAAAAACGGAAAAATTGGGCGTTCCTTCCCACACCCTCCCGTATCCCGCCAAAATTCTTACTTCTGATCCATAGAAGGCAACTGTTCAAAAAAGGAAATTAAAGGCATCTCAAGAAGGAGTTATCAGTACATCATCTCAATGTATTTAATTTGTGCAGAAAAGACATTACATCTTTCAACCAGGATGATGCAGTGGGAGGTTTGAAGGATTTCCAGCTAAGCAAGATCTGCCGGTTCTATCGCAAGAGAAAAAAAGGAGCGGGAACATAGGGCACCCTTGACGGGTTCCTCTGGAGAGCGGGAAGTATTTTGAATGTTGAGAGTTGGTGTGTACGCTAGCCTTAGGAATAAAGCAGACGTATCCATGAGATGAAATTTGACCCAAAACCAAATCTTCCCAAAATCTTAAATAAATAATCCCACTCCAACCGGTCGAAAGCCTTCGCCGCATCAAGAGAAACAACCATTTTGGGGTCTGGAGAGATAGAAGAAGAGAGTATAATGTTCAAAAGCAGTCGTACATTGGAAAACAGTTGTCACCCTTAGATGAAACCCGTTTGATCATCAGATATGACATCCTGAAGGCAGGGTTCCAACCGGTATGCTAGAACCTCAGCTAATAATTTAACATCAGCGTTCAAAAATTAAATGGGCCGATATCCACCACATTCCGCCGGATCTTTATCTTTCTTAAGTATAAGTGAGATAGAGGCTTGGGTTAGCATCAGTGGAGAGAGCCCTGTGATAACGAGTCGGTGAACATATCTTATAGTAATGGGGCGAGTTGATCTGAGAATTTTTTGTAAAAATCGACGACAAAGCCATCAGGGCCTGGGGACTTGCCACTTTCATTAATTCACTTTAGACCCTTTGTTATCTCATCAATATGCAGAGGGTTGTACAGAACTTTACTCATGTCCATATCAATGGATGGGATATCCAAGTTATCTAAAAAGTTGTCCATAACCGTATTATCTGATGGGTGTTTGGATTTGTAGAGGCTAGAATAAAATGACACGGCAGTTGAATTTGTATTAGAGGGATCACTTGTAAGAGGAGATATATACCTGAGGGATAAGATGAGATGCTGACTGGCATTTAAGTTGGTGTGCCAAAAAGCGGCTGGCCTTGTCTCCGTATTCGTAGTACGTCCCCTTCGTTGCAACAGAAACTCTGCTTTATCAGTGGAAAGTAGATTAAATTGAGTTTGAAGTTACAGCCTCTCTGCATATAATTCAGGGGATGGTGGAGTTGAATATTGCCGGTCTATTGCCAGGATTGAGTCCACCAGTTCCTGATGCTTCAGTTTTCTTTGTTTGACATAATGAGTGTTGTAAGAAATTATCTTTCCCCGTAACACAGCTTTGAAAGTCTCCCAAAGAAGAGAAGGGGAGGTGTCATCATTTTTATTTGTTGAAATGAATACATCTAAGTTGGTACAAATAAAGTCCCAGAATTCTTTGTTAGACAATAGAGCCGTATTAAATCTCCAATTCAACTGTTTTTTTCTTCATTCTGAGTAAGTGCTAAGTCCAGAATGTGGAGGAATAGTCCGAAATCACTATCGCAGAATATTCTGCAGGTATAACTGAGTGGAGAAGGGCTCTATCTAAAAAAAAGTAGTCTATGCACGAGTAGGCTTGATGAACATAAGAAAAGTAGGAGAAGTCTTTTGTGACCGGGTGGAGGAAGCTCCCTCGATAAAACAACCCATTTGGGTCATGAATCTAGAAAGAGCTTTTGCCATCCCGGAAGGAGTAAGTGTTCTGGGATTAGACCAGCCAAGTCTTGGTTCAATAACACAGTTAAGGTCCCCGCTGAAGATGAGGCGGTGGGTGTCAAGATTAGGGAGAGAGTCTAAAAGAGATGTCATGTATCTAGTGTCATCCCAGTTAGTGGCGTAAACATTCACAAGTATTACAGGGGTTTGGAACAGGGTGCCACTATAACAACCTCCAGGATCTGAAATGATCTGGGAGGGTGAAAACTGTACTCGTTTGTGAATCACTATTGCTGTTCCCCTGGCTTTGCCGTTAAAATTAGAATGAAAAACCTGTCCAACCCATTCTTTACGAAATCTAGTATGGTCGTTAACACGTAGGTGCGTTTCTTGAAGAAATGTGATATCAGTACCGCAGGGTCTTCAGATGTGAAAATACTCTAGAGCGCTTAATTTTCCCACCAACAACCGCAAATGTTCCATGTCACCAGTCTGACAGGAAGCACTAAAGTACCATCCTGAATTGTTGTTGAACTAGACCTAAATCCTTATACGAGGAGATGTCAAATGAAAAAGAACGAGGAAAAGAGAGATTGAGAGAGGAGCAGCATGAGCAAAACATCTGAATAAAAATGTTGAATAAATCCTCCAAAAAAAGCAGAGCACAAGAATCTTTGGATAATGCAAACGTAACCCCCCCCAACCACCCCCAACATACACAAAAATAAAAATTATAATACACCACCATTCAAAAAAGGAATAATATAAATCCTAAACTCGTCATTATGAACGAGATGAGCAACAGGAATTCTCTCTTACTCAGAATCTGTTGATTACCCTACATATGCAGTGAGATCAAACTGACCTAGGAAAGAAGTTACATATGCCCTTGAAATAAAAAATAAAAAATATGTCAATAGGCAAGTGTACATTTTGGATTTCGGTTACACTTTAAACAACGAGTATGACCTTCAGTTTCAGTTATTGAAAAATGTTAACAGCGATTGGTGGCATTTCAATGGCCATAAAATGAATGTAGTCCAATAGGTGTCGCCACAGAGCTGAAATATGAGAAACATTTGACATTAACCAGTAGGTATTGATAAATTGTAAAATGTTGTTAGGAGGGAACAATTCAGTGAAAGTATACAAACGGACAATTAGCATTTTGGATATGTAAGAATGAAGTAAACGAACCGCGGGTCTAAACTCTTCAGCAAGCGCAAAAATTAAACAAGAGCACAATTGAAAGAGAGGAGTGATATTATTAGACTCCAAGATAAAGTGAATGTAACTGAGGACCGTCAGTGACCAACCTCACCAATCACAGCCAATGTAAACCAGGGTAGTTCAGAGTGTCCATAAAAATAAAGAAAAAAAATACAATAAAAAAATGGTATATATCAAGCAGACCCCAATGAAAAATATATATAGACAAATATTGGTGGACAGGATCAGTGTCTAACTAGCTAGACCGAATACAAACAGTGTAGCTATTCCCTCCGCAAGGCAATCAAACAAGCTAAGCATCAGTATAGAGACAAAGTAGAGTCGCAATTCAACGGCTCAGCCACAAGAGATATGTGGCAGGGTCTACAGTCAATCATGGATTACAAAAAGAAAACCAGCCCCATCGCGGACCAGGATGTCTTGCTCCCAGACAGATTAAATAACTGTTTTGCTCGCCTTGAGGACAATACAGTGCCACTGACACGGCCTGCCACCAAAACCTGCGGACTCTCCTTCACTATAGCCGATGTGAGTAAAACATTTAAACGTGTTAACCCTCGCAAGGCTGCAGGCCCAGACGGCGTCCCCAGCCGCGTCCTCAGAGCATGTTGCAGACCATCTGGCTGGTGTGTTTACGGACATATTCAATCAATCCTTATCCCAGTCTGCTGTTCCCACATGCTTCAAGAGGGCCACCATTGTTCCAGTTCCCAATAAAGATAAGGTAACTGAGCTAAACGACTACCGCCCCATAGCACTCACTTCCGTCATCATGAAGTGCTTTGAGAGACTAGTCAAGGAACATATCACCTCCACCCTACCTGACACCCTAGACCCACTCCAATTTGCTTACTGCCCCAATAGGTCCACAGACGACGCAATCACAACAACACTGCACACTGCCCTAACCCATCTGGACAAGAGGAATACCTATGTGAGAATGCTGAAAAGTACGATCTTTGACAAAAAAACATTTTTTTAAACAAGTACGATCTTTGTCACAAAGTGCAGTTGCAAACCATAGTTTGGCTGTTTTTTATGGAGGTTTTGGAGCAGTTGCTTCTTCCTTGCTGACCGGCCTTTCGGGTTATGTCGATATAGGACTCCTTCTACTGTGGATATAGATACTTTGTACCTGTTTCCTCCAGCATCTTCACAAGGTAGTTTGCTGTTGTTCTGGTATTGATTTGCACTTTTCACACCAAAGGACGTTCATCTCTAGAAGACAGAACGCGTCTCCTTCCTGAGCAGTGTGATGGCTGCGTGGGCCCATGGTGTTTATACTTGTGTACTATTGTTCATACAGATGAACGTGGTACTTTCAGGTGTTTGGAAATTGCTCCCAATGATGAACCAGACTTGCGGAGGTCAACAATTTTTTTCTGAGGTCTTGGCTGATTTATTTTGATTTTCCCATGATGTCAAGCAAAGAGGCACTGAGTTTGAAGGTAGGCCTTGAAATACATCAACAGGTACACCTCCAATTGACTCAAATGATGTCAATTATCTTATCAAAAGCTTCCAAAGCAATTACATAATTTTCTGGAATTTTCCAAGCTGTTTAAAGGCAGAGTCAATTTAGTGTATGTAAACTTCTGACCCACTGGAATTGTGCTACTGTGAATTATGAGTGAAATAATCTGTCTGTAAACAATTGTTTGAAAAATGACTTGTGTCATGCACAAAGTAGATGTCCTAACCGACTTGCCAAAACTATAGTTTGTCAACAAGAAATTTGTGCAGTGGTTGAAAATCGAGTTTTATTGACTCCAACATCAGTGTATGTAAACTTCTGACTTCAACTGTATTGTATATAGTACCAGTCAAACGTTTGGACACACCTAGACATTCCAGAGTTTTTCTGTATTTTTTAAACTATTTTCTACATTGTAGAATAATAGTGAAGATATCAAAACTATGAAATAACACATATGGAATCATGTATTATAACTAAAAAAGTGTTAAAGGATATGTCACCCTCTCCCCTTAATAATCCTGCCCCCTGAATCCAAGTGTTTAACACAGGGGAGGAGGACCAGTAACTTTCTGATCAAACTTGTTCAATTTAGAAGCAGCCGTCATTTTTCAGACATTGGTCATCATATTGTACTTTGATCTGGTTTTATCCAAATGTCATTTAATTTCATGAAAGACATCATTTTGACTGTTCATGACCTGCAATATATTTTGGTGATACCTAAAGGGATCGTGAAATTCAAAATCAAATAGCTAAATTATCCTTGGAATTACCACCTTCAAACAATTCCCCGGATTGATAGCCAACAGCCAGCAAGCAGCAACTCCCTGTTGAGATGAGGACCCCTGTCTCCCCCCCTCCATCCCTCCCTCTCTGCCTTTCCCCTTTATCCCTCTCTCAATCTCCCTCTCAGATCCTCACAGTCTCCCTCCCCAGAGATGGGCAGTATTTATGCTACATGTATTTGAAATACATATTTGTATTACTTCTGAGTATTTTGTCATTTGAATTACACTATATTTTGGAAATACAAAAAACTTTTCCTTAACGTTTTTTTAATAGCAATTCCATTTTCTGGCCCCCATTTCCCCCTGCATTTGTATCAGAAGTCTAACAGCACTATGGCGTGATAAGAGCGTCTGATTAATAAAGAAATATAACAATGTACAGTACCAGTCAAAAGTTTGGACACGCCTACTCATTCAGGGGTTTTTCTTTATGTTTCACTATTTTCTACATTGTAGAATAATAGTATAAAATTAAAAATATATTTTGATTTGTTTGACACTTTTTGCGGGTATTAGATGATTCCATATGTGTAATTTCCTAGTTTTGATGTCTTCACTATTATTCTACAATGTAGAAAATTGTAAAAATAAAGAAAAACCCTGGAATGAGTAATTGTGTCCAAACTGTATACTGAACAAAATATAAACACTACATGTAAAGTGTTGGTCCCATGTTTAATGAGCTGAAATAAAAGATCCCAGACATTTTCCATGTGCATGAAAAGCGTATTTCTATGAAATTCTGTGCACAAATTTGTTTACATCCCTGTTATATCCTGTCTGTTAGTCCCTGTCCGGGGGTATCGTCGGACAGGGCCATAGTGTCTCCCGACGCCTCCTGTCTCAGCGTCCAGTATTTATGCGACAATTATTTATGTGTCAGGGGGCTAGGGTCAGTCTGTTATATCTGGAGTATTTTCCTGTCTTATCCGGTGTCCTGGTCATGCTGCTGCTCCAGTTTCAACTGTTCTGCCTGCGGCTATGTAACCCTGACCTGTTCACTGGATGTGCTACCTTGTCCCGGACCTGCTGTTTTGGACTCTCTCTCTACCGCACCTGCTGTCTCTAACTCTGAATGAAAAGCCAACTGACATTTACTCCTGAGGTGCTGACCTTTTGCAAACTCTACAACCATTGTGATTATTATTATTTGACCCTGCTGGTCATCTATGAACGTTTGATCATCTTGGCCAAGTTCTGTTATAATCTCCACCCGGCACAGCCAGAAGAGAACTGGCCACCCCTCAGAGCCTGGTTCCTCTCTAGGTTTCTTCCTAAGATCCAGCCTTTCTAGGAAGTTTTTCCTAGCCACCGTGCTTCTATATCTGCATTACTTGCTGTTTGGGGTTTTAGGCTGGGTTTCTGTACAGCACTTTGTGACATCGTCTGATGTAAAAAGGGCTTAATAAATATATTTGATTGAAATTGGATTGTTAGTGAGCATTTCTCCTTTGCCTAGATTATCCATCCAGCTGACAGGTGTGCATATCAAGAAGCTGATTAAACAGCATGATCATTACACAGGTGCACCTTGTGCTGGGTACAATAAAATGCCATTTTTTAAATGCGCAATTTAACAGATGTCTCAAGTTTTGAGGGAGGGTGCAATTGGCATGCTGATTGCAGGAATGTCCACCAAAGCTATTGCCAGAGATTTTAATTAATTCATTATCAAAATGCTGCCTTCAAAGTTGTTTAAGAGAATTTGGCAGTAAGTACAACCAGCCTCACAATCACCGAACACATGTAACCACGCCAGCTCAGGACCTCCACATCTGGCAAATACCTCCCCACTCACGACTATGGAGGTCATAAGGTGAATGCACCAATTTGTAAGTCGCTCTGGATAAGAGCGTCTGCTAAATGACTTAAATGTAAATGTAAATGTTAAATTTGAATGGCCTCACACACCAGTACAGTGGTTAGAGTTGAGTCTATTGAGATGTGGGCAGAGGTGATATTAGAGCTTAGACTAGTATCGTATAAAAGAACGGAGTGTAGGTAGGCCGTGAATGGCGTCACACACCAGTATAGTAGGTGGCGATGTATGCACCTAAAAGTTGGATTCGATCCAAATCAAATCAATCTATTTTGTCACACGTGCCGAATAACCTTACCGTGAAATACTTACTTACAGGCCCTTAACCAACAATGCAGTTCAAGAAAGAGCTAAGAAAATATTTACCAAATGTACTAAAAAAATAATAAAATGAAACACAATAAAATAACAATAACGAGGCTATATACAGGGGGTACCGGTACCGAGTCAATGTGCGGGGGTGCAGGTTAGTCAAGGTAATTTGTGCATGTATGTAGGAGTAAAGTGACTATGCAGAGATAATTTACTCGAGTAGCAGCAGTGTAAAAACAAATGGGGGAGTGTCAATGTAAATATTCTGGGGGGCAATTTATTAATTGTTCAGCAGTTTTATGGCTTGTGGGTAGAAACTGGTAACCTCTTAAGGAGCCTTTAACAGTTTAACAGGTTAACAGTTTCTACCCACAAGCCATAAGACTGCTGAACAATTAATCAAATGGCCAACCAGACTATTTACATTGACACTCCCCCATCTGATTTTACACTGCTGCTACTCTAGTAAGTAATCTCTAGACTTGTTGCTCCGGTACTGCTTGCCATGTGGTAGCAGAGAGAACAGTCTATGACTTGGGTGACTGGAGTCTTTCACCATGTTTGGGGCTTTCCTCTGATACCCCATAGTGTATATATGTCCTGGTGGCAGGATGTTTGGCCCCAGTGGTGTACTGGTTTGTACGCACTACCCTCTGTAGCGCCTTACGGTCAGATGCCGAGCAGTTGCCATACCAGGCGGTGTTACAACCGGCCAGGATGTTCTCGATGGTGCAGCTATATAACCTTTTGAGAATTTGGGGACCCATGCCAAATCTTTTCAGTCTCCTGAGGGGGGAAATGTGTTGTTGTGCCCTCTACATGACTGTCTTGGTGTGTTTGGACCATGATAGTTTGTTGGACACCAAGGAACTTGAAATGCTCGACATGCTCCACTTCAGCCTCGTCGATGTGAAGGGGGTGTGTTCAACCCTCCTTTTCCTGTAGTCCACAATCAGCTCCATTGTCTTGATCACGTTGAGGGAGAGGTTGTTGTCCTGGCACAACACTGCCAGGTCTCTGACCTCCTCCCTATAGGCTGTCTCATCATTGTCGGTAATCAGGCCTACCATTGTTTTGTCGTCAGCAAACTTAATGATGGTGTTGGAGTCGCGTTTGGCCACGCAGTCATGGGTAAACAGGGAGTACAAGAGGGGACTAAGCACACACCCCTGAGGGGCCCCAGTTTTGAGAATCAGACATGTTGTTGCCTACCCTTACCACCTGGGGTCAGCCCATCAGGAAGTCCAGGATCCAGTTGCAGAGGGAGGTGTTTAGTCCCAGGGTCCTAAGCTTAGTGATGAGCTTTGTGGGCACTATGGTGTTGAATGCTGAGCTGTAGTCCATGAACAGCATTCTCACATAGATGTTCGTTTTGTCCAGGTAGGAAAGGGCAGTGTGGATTGCGATTGAGATTGTGTCATCTGTGGATCTGATCCACCAACCAAATCCTAAAGAAGAAGCAACGAATCCAAACATTCACTGTGGCCACAGCCTGTTGTCAAAGCTTAAGTAACCAAAAAGACAGCAGGAGCAGTCAGAGAGAAAGTGCAGCTGTAGATTTACTGTCATATCAAAGCTAAAAATGTTGATGGAATCTTCAGCCTATGATTTTGTGAAATGTGAGGGAGAGATTTTGTAAGGTTATCTTTTTTAAGCGACAGTAGATGTAAGGGTGTATAAAATGTGCACGTCTGTTACGTACCCTCTTCCTAAATCAAACTTAATGTCACATCACCTGACACCTTAATTCATTGTAACCTACCAAGAGGCGTTGACACAAAACAAAACAACCAACACACCACCTACACTAAAGATGCATTTATATCCGGACAAAAATGTAATCACAGCTTCAAAGATGGACTAGAGTGCCTCCATGCCCATTTAAGTCATGATTTAAAGCCGTGTTGCATGATTCCAGACCAGGAAAGTAGCAGTTTGAATAGAAACCCAAACCAAACCCACACGTTCTCTCTTCTCCTCCATAGGCTATTGCACTGTTCTGCTTTTCCACTGGAGCGGTCAGACATAGAGTCAGGACCACAGGGAAAGATAATAACTAGTTTGGACCTCAGATATGAAACCATAAAAGGATGAGATTTTCCAACCACTGACTGCACAACGTTTCAATTGCATGCCTTCATATGCAGTGGTGTGCTATAGTTTAGACTTCTCACTTGCATTGGTCTGAATTTTGAACCATGAGTAATGGCATCCCACTTTTGTGTGGAAGTGGAATGAAGATAGAGATAAGTGACCATTGCTAAGTATATGTTTTAGTATCCTTACACGTTTGGTGCGAGGGTCTTATTGTGTTCATCAAATCCTGTTCTGCCTTCCTCATCAACACCCTGTTCCAACACCAACTTGATGGATGTGTGCGTCTCTTTACCACCTCTAGAGATGGTGGATGGGTGTACCACAGAGATGGTGAGCTCAGTTATGGCCCTTAGATTGGAACATAGTTTGACAGATAGATAACACTGAGCTGGAAGCTTGTCATTGGGGCCCCCAACTTAGCCTCACTCAGAGAAAGTCATTAAGAGGAAGTATTGCTGCTTGTTTCCAGGAAGACTGTTCTTTATACTTCCCATGGATGGACACGGGGTATCTCTCTGCCTGCCCGCCATCCTCCCTCCCTCATAGCAGCTGTCTGGCGCTACTCATCCCAAACTCCAGAGACGTCCTCCCCTCTTTCTTCTCTTCCCTAAGCCTGCGCCTCCCATTGCCTTCCCCAAGCCATGTCCCCCTCCTTCTCCGCCCCCATTTCCCCAAACTACACCCATGAGACAGAACATCAAAGGAAATGCTTTAAATCCTTTAAAACATTTTGTTTTGCGTTCCAATGTGTTAAGGCTACGGCCTTGACAAGAATGGCGCTTGTAGTAATTGTATGGTTATTCCATTAAGTTGATGTAAAATTCTCTCCTTCACTCTCTCACTCTCTCTCTCTATAGATGTTGTTAAACATCTCTCTCTGTCTCTCTCGCTTTCTCTGGATGCTACCTAGTTTGAGATTGGCTTAGGCCAAACCACACCCTCAGCGCATCTGATTGGCTTAAAGAAATTGTAAGCAGCGGAAAATTGGACACTTATTGTGAATTATATTTTTCGACTTCAATGTAAAATAAAAAGGAACTATAACCAACCAGAAGAAGGCTGACATGTATTGTCATGGATCTTGCAAAAATGGGCTGTTATGTGTAAATTGATGAGGGACATGTTTTTGTTTAATCCATTTTAGAATAAGACTGTAACATAACAAAATGTGGAAAAGTCAAGGGGTCTGAATACTTTCCAAATTCACTGTACATAAGCATCCACACCATTGGGTCAATACTTTGTAGAAGCACATTTGGCAGTGATTACAGCTTTTAGTCTTTATGGGCAAGTCTCTAAGAGCTTTCCACACCTTAATTGGGCAACATTTCAAGTCAAATCAAATCACATCAAATTGTATTTGCCACATGCGCCGAATAGAACAGGTATAGATAGACCTTACAGTGAAATGCTTACTTTACAAGCCCTTAACCAACAATGCAGTTGGAAGAAAATACCTACAAAAAAGTAAGAGATAAGATTAACAAATAATTAAAGAGCAGCAGTAAAAAACAATAGCGGGGCTTTATACAGGATGTACCGGTACAGAGTCAATGTGCGGGGTGCGTCGAGGTAATTGAGGTAATATGTACATTTGGGTAGAGTTATTAAAGTGAGTATGTATAGATAATAACAGAGAGTAGAGGGGGGGGGGGGGCAATGCAAATTGTCTGTGTAGCCATTAATCAGCTGTTCAGGAGTCTTATGGCTTGGGAGTAGAAGCTGTTTAGAAACCTCTCTGCTGCCGCATGGCAAGCGGTACCGGAGCGCCTAGACTTGGCGCTCCGGTACCGCTTGTCGTGTGGCAGCAGAGAGAACAGTCTATGAATAGGGTGTCTGGAGTCTTTGATACTTTTTAGGGCCTTCCTCTGACACCTCCTGGTATAGAGGTCCTGGATGGCAGGAAGCTTGGACCCGGTGATGCACTGGGCCGTACGCACTACCCCTGTAGAGCCTTGCGGTCAGAGGCTGAGCAGTTGCCATACCAGGCAGGGATGCAACCCATCAGGATGCTCTCGATGGTGCAGCTGTAAAACCTTTTCAGGATCTGAGGCCCCATGACAAATCTTTTCAGTCTCCTGAGGGGGAGTATGTTTTGTCGTGCTCTCTTCACAACTGTCTTGGTGTGCTTGGACCATGTTAGTTTGTTGGTGATGTGGACACCAAGGGACTTGAAGCTCTCAACCTGCTCCACTACAGCCCCGTCGATGAGAATGGGGGCGTGCTCGGGCCTCCTTTTCCTGTTGTCCACAATCTCCTTTGTATTGATCACGTTGAGGGAGAGGTTTTTGTCCTTACACCGCATGGTCAGGTCTCTGACCTCCTGATCTCATCGTTGTCGGTGTTCAATCCTACCACTGTTGTGTCATCGGCAAACGTAATGATGCTGTTGGAGTCGTGCCTGGCCATGCAGTCATGAGTGAACAGGGAGTACAGGAGGGGACTGAGCACGCACCCCTGAGGGGCCCCCGTGTTGAGGATCAGAGCAGCGGATGGGTTGCTACCTACCCTTACCACCTGGCGGTGACACCTCAGGCAGTCCAGGATCCAGTTGCATAGGGAGGTGCTTAGTCCCAGGATCCTTAGCTTATTGATGAGCTTTGAGTGCACTATGGTGAGCTGAGCTGTCGTCAATGAACAGCATTCTCACATAGGTGTTCCTTTTGTCCAGGTGGGAAAGGGCAGTGTGGAGTGCAATAGAAACGGCATTATCTGTGGATCTGTTGGTGTGGTATGCAAATTGGAGTGGGTCTAGGGTTTCAGGAATAATGATGATGATGTGAGCCATGACAAGCCTTTCAAAGCATTTCAATGCTATAGACGTGAGTGCTTCAGGTCGGTAGTTATTTAGGAAGGTTACCTTGATGTTCTTGGTCACAGGGTCTATGGTGGTCTGCTTGACTGTGGTGGTCTGCTTGAAACATGTTGGTATTACAGACTCAGACAGGAAGAGATTGAAAATGTCAGTGAAGACACTTGCCATTTGCCCATTTATTCTTAAAATAATTATTCAAGATTTGTCAAATTGGTTGTTGATCATTGCAAGAAAACCATTTTCAGGTCTTGCCATAGATTTTCAAAACTGTAACTCGGCCACTCACGAACTTTCACTGTCCTCTAGGTAACCAGCTGCAGTGTAGATTTGTCCTTGTGTTTTCGGTTATTTTCCTGCTGAAAGGTTCATTAATCTCCCAGTGTCTGGTGGAAAGTAGACTGAACCAGGTTTTAGTCTAGGATTTTGCCTGTGCTTAGCTCCATTCCATGTCTTTTTTATCCTGAAAAACTCCCCAGTCCTTAATGATTACAAGCATACCCATAACATGATGCAGCCATCATATTGCTTGAAAATGTGGAGTGTGGTACTCAGTAATATGTTGTATTGGATTTTCCCCAAACATAGCACTTTGTATTCAGGAAAAAGTTAATAGCTTTAGCACACTATTTGCAGTTTTACTTTAGTGCCTTGTTGCAAACAGGATGCATGTTCTGGAATGTTTTTGTTCTGTACAGCGTTCCTTCTTTTCACTCTGTCAATTAGGTTAGTATTGTGGAGTAACTTAAATGTTCAATATTTTTTCCTATCGCAGTCATTAAACTCAGTTTTAAAAAAAAGTAACAATTGGCTTTATTGTGAAATCCCTGAGCAGTTTCCTTCCTCTCCGGCAACAGAGTTAGTAAGGACACCTGTACCTTTGTTGTGACACCATCCAAAGTGTAATTAATAACTTCACCATTCTCAGATGGATATTAAATGCCTGCTTCTTTTTTACCTATCTACCAATAGGTGCCCTTCTTTGCAAGGCAGTGGAAAACCTCCCTGGTCTTTGTGGTTGAACCTTTTTTAAAATTCACTGCTCGACTGAGGGACCTTACAGATAATTGCATGTGTCAGGTAGAGCTATGAGGTAGTCGTTCAAAATCATGTAAAATGCTTTTATTGCACACAGAGTGAGTCCATGCAACATATTATCTGACTTGCTATTAAGCAAATGTATACGCCTGAACTTATTTAGGCTTGCTTTAACAAAGGGGTTGAATACTCATTGACTCAAGACATTTCAACTTTTCTTTTAATTATTATTATTTTTTTTAGAATAATAATTGAACTTTGACATTATGGAGTATTATGTGTAGGCCAGTGACCCCCCCCCCTCAAAAAATCTACATTTCAATTTTACATACAGGCTGTAACAACAAAATGTGGGGAAAAAATCAAGGGGGTTGAATACTTTCTGAAGGCAATGTACATCATATGGGCTCATATGTTTTTCTGTTGTGGGTAATCTGCGATAGCCTACAGTGCATTCGGAAAGTATTCTACCCCTTGACTTTTTCCACATTTTGTTACGTTACAGCCTTAATCTATGTATTAAATTGATTGTTTTCCCTCATAAATCTACACACAATACCCCATAATGATAAAGCAAAAACTGTTTTTTATAAATGTTTGCACATTTATGAAGAAATGAAAAACTGAAATATCACATTTACATAAGTATTCAGACCTTTACTCAGTACTTTGTTGAAGCACCTTTGGCAGCGATTACAGCCTTGAGTCTTCTTGGATATGACGCTACAAGCTTGGCAACACCTGTATTTGGGGAGTTTTTACCATTCTTCTCTGCAGATCTTCTCAGATCCGCTCTGTCAGCTTGGATGGGGAGCCTCCCAGTCTGAGGAGCACAGTTATTTTCAGGTCTCTCCAGAGATGTTCGATCTGGTTCAAGTCCAGGCTCTGGCTGAGTCACTCAAGGACATTCAGAGACTTGTCCCGAAGCCACTCCTGCGTTGTCTTGGCTGTGTGCTTAGGGTCGTTGGAGGCTGAACCTTGGCCCCAGTCTGAGGTCCTAAGCGCTCTGGAGCAGGTTTTCATCAAGGATCTCTCTGTACTTTGCTCCGTTCATCTATACCTCGATCCTGACTAGTCTCCCAGTCCCTGCTGCTGAAAAACATCCCCACAGGATGATGCTGCCACCACCATGCTTCACCGTAGGGATGGCGCCAGGTTTCCTCCAGAATTGAAGCTTGGCATTCAGACCAAAGAGTTCAATCAGACCAGAGACTGTTGTTTCTCAGGGTCTGAGAGTCTTTAGGTGACTTTTGGAAAACGCCAAGTGGGCTGTAATGTGCCTTTTACTGAGGAGTGGCTTCCGTCTGGCCACTCTACCATAAAGGCCTGATTGGTGGAGTGCTACAGAGATGGTGGTCCTTCTGTAAGGTTCTCCCATTTGCACAGAGAAACTCTGGAGCTTTGTCAGTGAGTGACCATCAGGTTCTTGGTCACCTCCCTGACGAAGGCCCTTCTCCCCCAATTGCGCAGTTTGGCCGGGTGGCCAGCTCTAGGAAGAGTCTTGGTGGTTCCATTTAAGGCCACTGTGTTCTTGGGGACCTTCAATGCTGCAGAAATGTTTTGGTACCCTTCCCCAGATCTGTGCCTTGACACAATTATGTCTTTGAACTCTGCAGACAATTCCTTCGACCTCAGGGCTTGGTTTTTGCTCTGACATGCACGGTCAACTGTGGGACCTTATATAAACAGGTGTGTGCCTTTCCAAATCCTGTCTAATCAATTTAATTTACCACAGGTAATCACGTTGTAGAAAAATCTCAAGGAGGATCAGTGGAAACAGGATGCACCTGAGCTCAATTTCGAGTCTCATAGTAAGGGTTCTGAATGCTATTGTAAGTAAGATATTTCTGTTTTTTTTGTTTAATAGATTTGAAAAAAAAAAAATGTTTTTTGCTTCGTCATAATGGGGGTATTGTGTGCAGGTTAACAACAACATTTAAATATTTAATCAATTGTAGAATAAGGCTGTAAAAAAAAGAAGAAAAAAAAGAAGGAAAAAAAAGAATAAGGCTTTAATGTAACAAAATGTAGAAAAAGTCAAGGGGTCTGAATACTTTCCAAATGCACTGTATATCATATAGGGTAGGGTACAGTATAGGATAGGATAACGGCACAATCATTTTGGCTTATTTGGGCTTGGCTCATAACATTTCTGCATATTCTGTATGTTTAATTAGGCTTAGGTAGAATCCGTCTTAAATTATCATGCCTATCCAAGCTTTAATCTAATCCAGACATATTAATATGCTTTATATGCTACAGAATGAAACCGGTTTGGGTGGGAAATACTGGGTTGCCCGGGAGAAAAGTGATTATTCTCAGGATGGACCATTTTGTAAAATACCTGGAAAATGTTCAACCCTAGTCTACTGGTGAAACATGATGTGCAGGCATAATCAAGTGCACAGTCTTTAGGGTGTCTATAACCTTCTGTCCAATTGGCGACAGATGTTCATGCTAATATTGAAAAATCTGCATAAAAACAAAATGCACATTTCAGGGTATCCTTTAGGACAATTTGGCACCGAACAACATGACCAGGATTTTTTTTTATTTGCCAGACATTTTAGAAATGTACCCGACATCCATATGCATTCAGATCCAACTTGTCTGACGAGCGCCATCAATTAACAAGGGAAATTGGCCAAATGAGCCGCATTTCCGTGTCCTTAAAAACAGCCTATGACAAATTACAAAACACTATTCCTTGTGTTTCGATGTGTACCATATACACAACTTCATAGCAAGTGTTTTTATTTTGGTTTTAGCCTACTTTCCTATAACAGTAATTGTCTACCTAATAGTTCACCTGTCAGAGATTTGAGCACTAAATGCATCAGGGTATTGCATGCATATGCCTATAGGCTTAGTTGTCCACTATATGATAATATTGAAAGAATTAGCCTATATAAAGGAAGAGAAGCTTAGGCCTAGCCCCAGAAAGATAAAGATGGAGATGGAGAGAGAGATGGAGAGAGAGAGAGATATGCCGGCAGCATTCTACAACACCGACAAGCATTTCTTAATGTCAGATGGCTACTGCATCTGCTATACATATAGATGGACAGAAGTAGGCGAATTCATACATTTTCAATCTGCATATTTTGAGAGAAGTACTATATATATGTTAGATTATAGGAGTAAATCTGGTAGGCCTGAAACATTCTTTCTCAAGTCAGTTGGAACGGCGGTGCCTTCATATTTTTGGCTTGCAGTAGCTTAAGCTGAATAAAAGCCACACCAAACCTTCACAAAAGTTTCTAAACATTATTAGGATAATATAAAAAGTAATTCAATCCCTTTATTAGGAAAATATGAGCAGGCTATTATATTGCGGCAAACACAGCATTACAGTTGGAACTTAATTTGGCCAAAGAAAATGGCTCAACAAAATGAATGAAAACACTTTTGAACTGGTTAAAACTTTCACAAAAGTTTTGAGCCATGCAGTTTTGCAGCAATTACCAACAAAGGCAAGTACCTATCATACCCAAGAAATGACAGAAATAGGTTGTCATTTATTTTACAACAGACCAACTTATACACTGCATTAAACTAAATATGGAGCACACAATTAAAAAGACAGATTGAATTGAATTAAGCCAATGAAATGTCTCAAAAGAATTACACAAAGCAGGTTTTGCATATTTAAAGAACTGGTTTCGATTAGTACATTAAACTAAATATGGAGCACAAAATTAAAAAGATAGATTTATTTAATTTAGCCAATGAAAAATGTCTCAACCGAATTACACAAAACAGGTTTTACATATGTAAAGAACTGGTTTCGATTAATACATAGGATTACAATAATAACAATGATTTCCAATAATATTAATAAACAAAATACAAATGATTATAAATAAATGTACGTTCCAAAATTTCATCCTACCTGAATAGGGAGTAGCACAGTAGCCTTCTCATCTTAGTCCACTTCAATATTACAACTTATATTAAATTCCCCCTGTAGGCTTTTCGCTATAGGCATGCTCTTTTTCTTCTAATGTTTGTTTTACTTCAATGAAAAAGGTCTCCATCTTCACAATCAGCAGTAGCCTAAGCCAAGTCTCCTCTTGCTCTCTCTCCTCAGCAGCAGGCACGCAAGGTGTGAGAGAATGGAACTGATGCGTGAATTCTGGGTGTAGGCTATGATAGACAGCCTCTTCTGGACAATTTGACCTGCTGCAATTTCATTTATTGACTTTTTTATTTTTTAACAGCTAAGGGCTAAGGGAAACCTTGGTGCATTTTCCCAGAATACACCCCTTATCACATGCAAACACAGTTCACTTTCATAGCAGCCACATACAAACAGCTCTTTGTTAATCTTTCTAGGGCAGGCGTTCCGCTAGCGGAACCACTCGACAACATTCTGCTGAAAAGGCAGTGTGAGAAATTCAAAAATATTTTTGGGAAATATGTAACTTTCACACATTAACAAGTCCAATACAGGAAATGAAAGATACACTTCTTGTTAATCTACCCATCGTGTACGATTTCAAAAAGGCTTTACAGCGAAAGCACAACATATGATTATGTTAGGTCAGAGCCAAGTAAAAAAAAAAGGCATTTTTCCAGCCAAAGATAGGAGTCACAAAAATCTGAAATATAGACAAAATGAATCACTAACCTTTGATGATCTTCATCAGATGACACTCATAGAACATCATGTTACACAATACATGTATGTTTTGCTCGATAATGTGCATATTCATATCCAAAAATCTCAGTTTACATTGACGCGTTACGTGCAGTAATGTTTTGATTCCAAAACATCCAGTGATTTTGCAGAAATACTCATAATAAACATTGATAAAAGATACAAGTGTTATTCACAGAATTAAATATATACTCTCCTTAATGCAACTGCTGTGTCAGATTTCAACAAAAACTTTACGGAAAAAGCATAATCTGAGTACGGCACTCAGAGCCCAATCCAGCCAAGGAAAAATATCCGCCATGTTGGAGTCAACAGAAGTTAGAAATAACATTGTAAATATTCACTTACCTTTGATGATCTTCATCAGAATGCACTCTCAGGAATCCCAGTTCGACAATAAATGACTGATTTGTTCCATAAAGTTCCATAAGGTCCATCATTTATGTCCAAATAGCCACTTGTTGTTAGTGTGTTCAGCCCAGTAATCCAACTTCCTGAGGCGCGAGCACTACGTCCAGACAAAAAAATTGAAATGTTACGTTACAGGTCGTAGAAACATGTCAAACGATGTATGGAATCAATCTTTAGGATGTTTTTAACATAAATCATCAATAAGGTTCCAACCGGAGAATTCCATTGTCTGTAGAAAAGTACTGGAACGAGAGCTAACTCTGTCTGGACCGTGCGTCACGAGCCTGAGACACTCTGCCAGACCCATGACTCATTCAGCTCCCATTCCCCCCTCCTTTATAGCAGAAGCCTGAAACAAGTTTCTAAAGACGGTTGACATCTAGTGGAAGCCTTAAGAAGTACAACTTGACCACATAGATACTGTGTATTTGGTAGGCCAAGCTTTGAAAAACTACAAACCTCAGATTTCCCACTTCCTAGTTGGATTTTTCTCAGGTGTTTGCCTGCCACACGAGTTCTGTTATACTCACAGACATCATTCAAACAATTTTAGAAACTTCAGAGTGTTTTCTATCCAATACTAATAATGATATGCATATATTAGCATCTGGGACAGAGTGGGAGGCAGTTCACTCTGGGCACGCTATTCATCCAAAAGTGAAAATGCTGCCCCCTATCCCAAACAGGTTTTATTATAATTCCTTCTTGGATCTATTTAGGTGCTCTCCTCCTCTCATCTTTTTCCTTCGCTTGTGGACTTCAGCTCACAACTATGAACGTATGTGACCAGGCAAAAAAAACCTTTCCAAGCCAAACCTTCATATCATGACCGCTAACAGCACACAGCCTACATCGTTGTCGCGTCATAGTCAACATACTGTAGCTAAGTCATTAGTAAACCCGCTACGATCATGCAGTACAGTGTACAGTCAGCAACAAGCAGTTTAGCAGTTACACACGCGGGCCTCGGTGGCAATAAATGAATAAAACCAAATGCTTATCTTGACTTGAAATAGTTCCAGTGTTGGATAGCCATAGCCAGCTAGCTAATATAGCATCCTTCTCTGTTTGAGTAGGCTAAACTAGCTAGCCAAATTCAATGTTAGCTATGTAATATAGCCAGCTCTCTCTTTCTCTCTCTCTTGCTTCTTCTTAATTCTGTAAGAAATGTATTTGTTCAACACTGTTGAACTATACCCTTTCTCTCTCTGAGTCAACCTTTCACCACATTTTATGCAATGTAGTGCTAGCTAACTAGAATGTTGTATTCACTTGAAAACAATCATGTAAATATGCATTACATTGTGGTGTTGTAGGCTAGTCTAGGTGTTATAATTGTATTATCCCCAAACAAGATCAATAGGGGAGATTTTTTGAGCTGTGTGTCTCATGTCTTCACTGTTCTTTCATGTATAACGATGCACCTGGCCTCTCAACTGCCTTTGAACTATTCCTATTTGTTCTTGTCGATTCATGTTAAAAACTGATGCAACTTGTAATGTTTTTATGTGTGGTATTATTCCTCGTTAGTCTATTGCAGATCTGGACAAACGATCCACCTACCACTATTGTCACTATGAATGGTGGATAGAGGGCAGGATGGACCGTTAGACTGGTAGACTACACTGACCTGTGGTATATAGTAAAATATAGCACACGGAAAAGCATAGTGCATAAGGGAAGTATTAAAACACCCTGATATAGGGGAGGCGCATGGAAGCACATGAGGATATTTGGCTAGGATGAAAGAATTTATATTGTAACATCTGCAAAAGAGCGAATGTAAACCAGGGGGAAAAAACGCACTTCCTTCCCTGTGCCCAATAAAAAACCACACAACCCTCCCCAAAGCAAGAAAATAAGTTTAACAGCCCTCCCCTATTTTGGACCACCCCCAGTAAATTGCTATAAATTGCCCTAACGCCTAACTCTAACCTTAAATTAAGACAAAAAGGCTCATTTTTGTTTTCATTAAATCCTCTTGAATGTAACAAAATGTAATTGAAAATGTAATCTACGTAATCCCCAAAAGTAATTATTTATCATGAGAGGGCCTTAAACAATAACTAGTAATGCTGCATACTCCAAGAAAGGTTAAAAACTCACCTTTCTGGAAAGTAAAATTGTTGCTGAGGTGTAGTCACTTTTGAGGACTCAAGCTCAGGTACACAGTACAAAGATGATACAAATAGGAAAATATGAAATATTTATGATGTATTTCCTATTCAACAAAACTGTATGAATGAGGCTTCAATTGGCTTGCATTTTTCGAAATATAGTATAATCAATGTATAAAATGACTAACTATAAGATTTCACCTTCCTTATGACTGTAAAATACATATTTGTATATTTAGTGTTGGAGAAAATGGGCATATTTTCTAAAAGTCTATATGGATCAAAATGTCTGTCTGCCTCCATCGCTGTAAACATTCTGAACTCTTTAGGAAATCACATTTCGTCTCATATTAATATTGTCCATCTATGACCAACAGAAAGTGTTTGAAAATCTATGAATTATTTTAGATTACTGGCTTTAAATCGATCTCTGAATGTGCTACAAGGACGAAACCACTCTCTCCTGCTGCATTATGATGTAAGGATTCCAGGCATTGTTAGTGGCTGTGAAGTAGGTTTCAGCCAGGAATTGATGGACAGTCGGAAGAGCGAATGAAATGGTAGGAGCGACATTCCAGCTTCAAGTGGTGTCAAATTTCACATCCTGCTTCATTACATTTCACTCTTGTGTCTGTGAGAATCAGGTCTACTGCTCAATGCAAGCCATTTTGATATATGGTGTCCACAGATCGATTTATAAGCAAAAATGTCAGTCAGAACCAGTACCAGAACCACACAGCTCCCTAAACAGGGGACTTTACGTCGAAGTGGTAATTTTACAATATAGCCAATCTAGCAGGAATCACTCAGTTCTGCCTCCAGGGCTAGATTCATGACAATAAATATCAACCTGCTGGTAAGAAAGGAGAGCGAGAAGAACAGAGAGCAAGGATGGTAAGAGAGAGAAAATTAGCTATTTGAGATAGGAAATGGGGAAATTAAGAGAAAAGTGAGAAGGGGGCAGAGAATAAAGGGAATAAGAAGAGGAGGGGTTGAGAAAGAGAGAAAAGAGGTGGGAGGGAGAAAGGAGTAAAAAAGTGAGTGAGTGATAGTTAGAATGGGAGAGATAATGAGAGAGTGAAATAGAGAGAAAGGAGAGAGAGGGAGAAAAGGCTGAGTGCGAGAGATAATTGGAACGTGAGGGAGCGAGAACGAGAGGCAGAGAAGCGAGTGATGCAGAGGGGTGGGATGGAATTCTTTCAAAAGTGGATGCCAAGACAAATGTGCAGCTGTCAGGTACTTTTGTTAAAAACATGTTGGAGATGCAATACAGAGCTGCTATCCAGACAAGTACTTGTTTTAACACCACTGACAACACGCAGCAGAGCGAAATGATAGTAGAGGAAAAAGAGAGAAAATGAGAGTGCAGATAAAAATGGTAAGTAGGAAGACAGAGAAACAGTGAGATATTGGTAGAGAGGGGGGGGGGGTGACAGAGAGAAGAGAAGTAGAATCAACTGGAAGTATTAGGGGAAAAAGAGAAGGAGCAAAGAAAAGAAAGAAAGTTAATTAATAGAACTTTTTCAGTTCACCATGATTCCCCCACCCTCCCTGTGGACCGCTGAGCCTGTGAGCATTATGTCAGCAGCAGTAGCAGCACAAGAGAGAGAGAGAGAGAGAGAGAGAGAGAGAGAGAGAGAGAGAGAGAGAGAGAGAGAGAGAGAGAGAGAGAGAGAGAGAGAGAGAGAGAGAGAGAGAGAGAGAGAGAGAGAGAGAGAGAGAGAGAGAGAGAGAGAGAGAGAGAGAATGTTTCTGCTATTACCCGATAGGCTCTGGAGGAACTATAGGAGAACCTTATCTGTGCCTGCGTGGGGAGGGATGGAGGGAGGGGAAAGAAAGAAGAAAAGAGGTGGAGTAGTAGACCGACAGGGCGGTCTCTTCCAACCACTCTCTCTCACCGCCTCCTTCCTATAGGATAGATATGCACACCCCTTCTCTCATGCACACTCCCCAATTTACATAAACTGTACAATGCGGGGACGAGGTCAGGATGGAGAATGGGAGACATGAGCAATATTTCTATCGGAGTTCTATATCCTATTTCTGTGACTGAAGAAGGGGAGAGTACCACTAGTTACCCTGCTGACTCACATTGCTTCCCGAGTTTCATGAGCACTGAAACATGTGAGTAATGTTACCATGGGAACATAGTGTCCATAGAGCTTGCCTGCTGTGTCCGCCTGGAGTTGTGGTTCAACATGAATGGAATGTGAGAGCCCTGGGCTAGCTGGGACTTTTGTGGCCCCAATTCGTGATGGAATGGGGCCAGTAGAGCACACGGCATTCAACTCTACGATGAATCTGATCATTTTAGCACTACTTGTGAAGCCCACGGACACTATGAGTTTCTAGAGTAGTCCAGGGCTGGTCGGAGGCTAAGGCTTACAAGACAATGGGTCACAATGCTAGCTCTGGCACTCCCGTTCAGGCTTCTTGTCTCTAGCCTGGTTAAACTTAAATGAATGGGTGCAGTGTTCAGTCTGGTTTCACCATACTACCTTATCCCTGCCACATGCTGTAAAACACTGGTGCAAGAAATAGCCTGTTGACTTTATAGCAACTGTCCTCTCCAATGTATAGTGATGCCATATAGTGCAGTTACAGTAACATTGACGTGTAGCATGCTTCCACATGTAGTTGGGATCTTCTCAGATTAAATTATAAAGTTAAACATGTTGCTTCCGGATTGAGGACAGGGACCTGATTTCACCAGCCCCGCCCGCCTGCTGCATGTGGCATGCTGTCTGGTTGCCGTCACCATGGTCGCTGTGTGACATGGTGAGTTCCAGACAACTGGGAACTCTCAAAAATATGAGGTCATATCATGACACAAGTGATGTTCAGGTCGGAAAGTCTGAGCTCTAGAGGCCGAGTTCAAGAGTTGGAATTCCAGGTTGGATGACCGCCCAAAACTATTTTGTCCAGTTGTAGCTAGCCCCCCCGCGAGGGGTTCACAGTTGTCTAGAACGCACTGAAGTTGGTAGTGAGATTTCTGAGTTCACCGTTTTTTTCTTAACGCAGTATTAGTCCCGTGTGCCTGACCTGTTTGGGTCACCGTGTTCTGGTTGTTATGGTTATAGAGCGGAGCTCAGGGGCTCATGAAGGTGACGCCTATGATGTCATCAGATGAGGTATTCAGGTCTCCAGGTTTATGGTTTTCCTCAGGATAATGATTGACATCAGGACAGTTACAATAAGGAATCCTAGACTCATTGTTATAGTTTTAACTCATGTATTATTATTACTTAATTTCCCAAAAGAAAATGACAGCAAGATTGGCTCTCCAAGTGTCCTTTGTTTCTGTAACCTGCTGCCCAGATAGACAATTACATCAGAAGAGATGGCTTCTGCTTTAGCTGCTGCTGTGAAATGATAATCTCCTGTCTATCCTCCCTGGTGGGATTGAGGGTGGCTCATGGCTGGAAATAGGGTCTCTGAATATACGGGACACATATTGTGTGTGAACATCCCAGAGAGAGAGAGAAAGCGAGAGCGAGCAGATACAGTTAGCTACATCCACACACAGCTACCCTCTCGAAAATGCTGGGTAAATAATGGACAGAACACACGTTGTGTTATTTTTGACCCAGCCAGTTGGGTCAGATCAGAAGACAGGAGGTGTGGCTTAGTAGGGGCATGGCTTTCAGATTGTTATTTTTGGCCACCCGTGAGAGTAAATGTAATTCTAGTTAAGCTGTTCTGTTGTATTGTCAACTCTTCACAGTTGAGCATTGACAATTTTGTAATTTAGTTTGGTTTATACAAATTGAGTCACTCAAGCGCCTGTGCGTAGGTTGATATTAGTATAGTAACCACTGATATTATTTTTTTTCTTTTGTGAAAGTTTTTATTGATAATTTTCCTTTGTTTTTGTTTACATCGTTTATATACAGTAACCAAAAATGGCATAAAACAACATTAGAGTATTACATTTACATTTGTTAAAAAGTACATGTTAAAAACAATAGAAACAACCATGAATAATAGTACTTTTTCTTGTAAAAACCTAAAATTATGTAAAAGCCATTTAAAATGTGTACAATGATTTTACAAGGTAAAACATTTTTAAGACATGAAAAACATGTCAAAAGTCACTTTGTTAAAAGGCTGTCTTTGGTCCTCTGTACAGGAACGGGATGATTCTTTATCAAACTCGCCTCCTCCTGCTTCTCTGAATAAATTACCGTCCCTTCCTTCGGGGCCCAGAGGAGATCCCTCCACGAGCCACAACACTGTCAGGCCATGGCCGCCGGGACCTTGGGTGTTGTGGGGGACCCTTCGCCTGGGGTCGAGGACCCATTTTCATGCATGTCAACATCAGAAGCCTCCTCCCTAAGTTTGTTTTACTCACTGCTTTAGCACACTCTGCTAACCCGGATGTCCTAGCCGTGTCTGAATCCTGGCTCAGGAAGGCCACCAAAAATTCTGAGATTTCCATACCAAACTATAACATTTTCCGTCAAGATAGAACTGCCAAAGGGGGAGGAGTTGCAGTCTACTGCAGAGATAGCCTGCAAAGTAATGTCATACTTTCCAGGTCCATACCCAAACAGTTCGAACTACTAATTTTAAAAATTACTCTCTCCAGAAATAAGTATCTCACTGTTGCCACCTGCTTACCGGCCCCCCTCAGCTCCCAGCTGTGCCCTGGACACCATTTGTGAATTGATCACCCCCCATCTAGCTTCAGAGTTTGTTCTGTTAGGTGACCTAAACTGGGATATGCTTAACACCCCGGCAGTCCTACAATCTAAGCTAGATGCCCTCAATCTCACACAAATCATCAAGGAACCCACCAGGTACAACCCTAAATCTGTAAACAAGGGCACCCTCATAGACGTCATCCTGACCAACTGGCCCTCCAAATACACCTCCGCTGTCTTCAACCAGGATCTCAGCAATCACTGCCTCATTGCCTGTATCCGCTACGGAGCCGCAGTCAAACGACCACCCCTCATCACTGTCAAACGCTCCCTAAAACACTTCTGTGAGCAGGCCTTTCTAATCGACCTGGCCCGGGTATCCTGGAAGGACATTGACCTCATCCAGTCAGTTGAGGATGCCTGGTCATTCTTTAAAAGTAACTTCCTCACCATTTTAGATAAGCATGCTCCGTTGAAAAAAATGCAGAACAAAGAACAGATATAGCCCTTGGTTTACTCCAGACCTGACTGCCCTCGACCAGCACAAAAACATCCTGTGGCGGACTGCAATAGCATTGAATAGTCCCCGCGATATGCAACTGTTCAGGGAAGTCAGGAACCAATACACACAGTCAGTCAGGAAAGCTAAGGCCAGCTTCTTCAGGCAGAAATTTGCATCCTGTAGCTCCATCTCCAAAAAGTTCTGGGACACTGTGAAGTCCATGGAGAACAAGAGCACCTCCTCCCAGCTGCCCACTGCACTGAGGCTAGGTAACACGGTCACCACCGATAAATCCATGATTATCGAAAACTTCAACAAGCATTTCTCAACGGCTGGCCATGCCTTCCGCCAACCTCGGCCAACAGCTCCGCCCCCCCGCAGCTACTCGCCCAAGCCTCTCCAGGTTCTCCTTTACCCAAATCCAGATAGCAGATGTTCTGAAAGAGCTGCAAAACCTGGACCCATATAAATCAGCTGGGCTTGACAATCTGGACCCTCTATTTCTGAAACTATCCACTGCCATTGTCGCAACCCCTATTACCAGCCTGTTCAACCTCTCTTTCATATCGTCTGAGATCCCCAAGGATTGGAAAGCTGCCGCAGTCATCCCCCCCTTCAAAGGGGGAGACACCCTGGACCCAAACTGTTACAGACCTATATCCATCCTGCCCTGCCTATCTAAGGTCTTCGAAAGCCAAGTCAACAAACAGGTCACTGACCATCTCGAATCCCACCGTACCTTCTCCGCTGTGCAATCTGGTTTCCGAGCCGGTCACGGGTGCACCTCAGCCACACTCAAGGTACGAAACGATATCATAACCGCCATCGATAAAAGACAGTACTGTGCAGCCGTCTTCATCGACCTTGCCAAGGCTTTCGACTCTGTCAATCACCATATTCTTATCGGCAGACTCAGTAGCCTCGGTTTTTCTGATGACTGCCTTGCCTGGTTCACCAACTACTTTGCAGACAGAGTTCAGTATGTCAAATCGGAGGGCATGCTGTCCGGTCCTCTGGCAGTCTCTATGGGGGTGCCACAGGGTTCAATTCTCGGGCCGACTCTTTTCTCTGTATATATCAATGATTTTGCTCTTGCTGCGGGCGATTCCCTGATCCACCTCTAGGCAGACGACACCATTCTATATACTTCCGGCCCGTCCTTGGACACTGTGCTATCTAACCTCCAAACGAGTTTCAATGCCATACAACACTCCTTCCGTGGCCTCCAACTGCTCTTAAACGCTAGTAAAATCAAATGCATGCTTTTCAACCGTTCGCTGCCTGCACCTGCACGCCTGACTAGCATCACCACCCCGGATGGTTCCGACCTTGAATATGTGGACATCTTTAAGTACCTAGGTGTCTGGCTAGACTGTAAACTCTCCTTCCAGACTCATATTAAACATCTCCAATCCAAAATCAAATCTAGAGTCGGCTTTCTATTCCGCAACAAAGCCTAATTCACTCACGCCGCCAAACTTACCCTAGTAAAACTATCCTACCGATCCTCGACTTTGGCGATGTCATCTACAAAATTGCTTCCAACACTCTACTCAGCAAACTGGATGCAGTTTATCACAGTGCCATCCATTTTGTCACTAAAGCACCTTATACCACCCACCACTGCGACCTGTATGCTCTAGTCGGCTGGCCCTCGCTACATATTCGTCGCCAGACCCACTGGCTCCAGGTCATCTACAAGTCCATGCTAGGTAAAGCTCCGCCTTATCTCAGTTCACTGGTCACGATGGCAACACCCACCCGTAGCACGCGCTCCAGCAGGTGTATCTCACTGATCATCCCAAAAGCCAACACCTCATTTGGCCGCCTTTCGTTCCAGTTCTCTGCTGCCTGTGACTGGAATGAATTGCAAAAATCGCTGAAGTTGGAGACTTTTATCTCCCTCACCAACTTCAAACATCTGCTATTTGAGCAGCTAACCGATCGCTGCAGCTGTACATAGTCTATCGGTAAATAGCCCACCCATTTTTACCTACCTCATCCCCATACTGTTTTTATTTATTTACTTTTCTGCTCTTTTGCACACCAATATCGCTACCTGTACATGACCATCTGATCATTTATCACTCCAGTGTTAATCTGCAAAATTGTAATTATTCGCCTACCTCCTCATGCCTTTTGCACACAATGTATATAGACTCTCTTTTTTTCTACTGTGTTATTGACTTGTTAATTGTTTACTCCATGTGTAACTCTGTGTTGTCTGTTCACACTGCTATGCTTTATCTTGGCCAGGTCGCAGTTGCAAATGAGAACTTGTTCTCAACTAGCCTACCTGGTTAAATAAAGGTGAAATAAAAAGAATAATAAAATAAAATTCTACTTGTACCACCCCAGGGCTTCCTTGGCTACCCTGGCCACTGCCTGGGGGATGGTCTCTTCTTGTTTCACTACCAGCAGGTTGCGGGAGGACCACAGTGCTTCCTTCAGACACGTGAGGGTGGGCCAGATCTTGGTGAAGGCCTTTTGTGGACGACCATCCAGGACAGGTCGCGGTGCCAATTCAGAAGAGCAGGATGGGCCAAATTACGCCAAACCGTTAAGGGCTCGCCTATAGCAAGCTCATGCACTGGACACACTTTGTTTATTTTGGAAACGGTTTATTGTCGCATTTCCTTTAAAACAGCGCATACATCTTTGCACATAATGTTATACACATAAAGACGGCAAATAAACATAAAACACAGCATTTGAATATTACATTTTCATTTGTTAAAAGTACATGTTGTGAAAAACAATAGAAACAACCATGAATAAAAGTACCTTTTCTTGTAAAAAAACATAAAATTCTCTTAAAGCCAATTAAAATGTGTACAAATGATTTAACAAAGGTTAAACATTTTTAAGACACGAAAAACATGTTAAAAAAGTAACGATGATAACTTCTTGGTGACTGGGGGGCAGTATTGACTAACTTGGATGAATAAGGTGCCCAGAGTAAACTGCCTGCTACTCAGCCATTAACCATTTGGATTTAGGGGGCGCTATTTTAATTTTTGGATGAAAAACGTTCCCATTTAAACAAGATATTTTGTCGCGAAAAGATACTCGACTATACATATAATTGACAGCTTTGGAAAGAAGACACCGACGTTTCCTAAACTGCAAAGATATTGTCTGTGAGTGCCACAGAACTGATGTTACAGGTGAAACCCAGATAAAAATCCAACCAGGAAGCGCCGCATTTTTTAAAACCGCTGGATTAACAAGAATTTTATCTTTAAAATGGTGTGAAATACTTGTATGCTTGAGGAATTTTAATGAGATTTTTGTTGTTGGGGTGGGTCGCTACTGTCCTGAATATCCCAGAGAGGTTAAAAGGCTGTCTTTGGTCCTTTGTACAGGAGTCCTTATCAAACTCACCTCCTCCTGCTCCTCCGAATCAATTACCGTCCTGTCCGTCGGGGCCCAGAGGAGATCACTCCCCTAGGCGCATCGCCCTGGGCGCCGCAGCGCTTTCAGGCCGTGGCCACCGGGACCTTGGGTGTTGTGGGGGTCCCTTCGCCTGGGGTCGAGGCCCCCTTTTTTCCATACCACCCCAGGGCCTCCGTGGCTACCATGGCCACTGCCTGGGGGAGTGGTCTCTAATCATTTTGCTTCCAGCAGGTTTTGGGAGGACCACAGTGCATCCTTCAGACACGTGAGGGTAGGTCAGAGCTTGGTGAAGGCCTTAGGTGGAATAGGCCTTCGGCCAACCTCATACAGCACGAGCTGGGTCGTTGGGTCCTCCCCTGCTGGCAGACACAGGGAGATCAGGGGCCTTTGAACTCCCAGAGCAAGTGCCCCACTGACTCATCTTGGCCGCAGCCTGGTCGGGGGCACGTGGGTGTCCTCGCCATGCCCCGGGAGTGCATAACGGCCATGACCGGGAGGTCACTTGCCTGTAGCAAGCCCGCAAACTGGACACACTGTATGTAGTGTGTGGGGAGCAGGAAAGAGACTGAGATCAGCCTCAAGGTCCTGAGGTAAGAACCCAGCCAGAACCGTGCGAGGTCCTGGGTCTTGTTGTTGACCGGGAATGTGGCAAGTGTGAGATGTAACGCTGTGAAGCGGCTTCCCAAGAACATTTAGAGGTCAGGCAAGCCCCCCTCTTGGATCTGGGTCTCTTGACTAGCTCTTTCTTCAGCCTCTCCTACTTGCTTCCCCACAGGAAGTGAAACAGCATCCGTTCCAGAGATAAAAGAGTTGTTCGATTAATGATTGAAACCTTGCCTTCAAAAGTCAGCTGTCGAAATCCCCCAAAACCCAGTCTCTGTCGTACAGTCCCCAGGATCCTACTCCAGTTGTCGCTTCCTCCTCCCTCCTGGTCGCACTTTACCCCCAGTACCCTTATGTCAGTCATTTTAACTGTCAGTGGTAGTCTGGTCAAGTCTGGGTCTGCCCATGGTCCGAAAAAGTGGGCTTCTGTCTTGTCTCTGTTCAGTCTCGCCTCCGAAGACTCGTCCGTACCAGTCAGTCCTGTCCAGGGTCCTGTAGACAGATAACAGGTTGGTGCATTAAATGTTGACGTCGTCCATGTAAAAAATGCACTTGGCCGTCATCCCCCCACTTCCCGGGATACCCACCCCACTGATCCTTTGGTCCCTTCGCATGACCTGTGCCAGTTCTCAATCTTATTTATATATTAATATGTGAAAAAGGGACATTAAAACATGAATTAACCCATGTTTGTGTAATCCAAAGGCATGGCCTATTGGTGGCATGACTTTAAGATAGTACTTTTTGACCACCCGTGAGAGTAAAAGTCATTCATGTAGCCCAAACGGTTCAGTTCTCTGAACAGGAATTTAACAGAAACCCCTCTTCAATAATAAATGAGGTAAGTATCAATATACATGTATTTTTGCTTAACCTTAACATTTTGATAGTGAAATAGGATCACATTATAGCTGTAAGTTTTGACCAGTATATGCATGATTAGAATGTGTATTATACCTGGCACCGTAAAAGAAGATGTTGCCCACACTAACCAACTGTTGGCTGTATGACCATAAAGTCTAATATGTTTCTTCTCTCTTTCACAGACGATCGTCAATCAAAAGGGCATTGCTACCTACACGAACAAATGTACTTCTCAGAAATCATTAACTGTTTCCAATGTCTGGTTATTCATTATAAAGCCTGGCTTTAGTTTAGGTGACAGAGTACAGGACGATCATCACAGTATGTGTGTCCTCCCTCTCCTCCTCCATTCTTGCTGTTTTGGGCTGGGTTTCCCAAAAACATCGTAGCACTAAGATCATCCTTCGTTCATTTAGTTTCAATGAAATGAAGATGATCTTTAGTGCTACGATATTTTTGGGAAACACAGCCCTGTCAAGGACAAACAATCACATCTGTCTATCTCTCAGAGCACAGAGCTATTTAGCATGGGCGGCCAGCACCACAGAGAAAGAGGTCGGAGTTGGAGTCAATTACACTTAAATTCCAGTGAGATTCCACTTTCCAGTGAGTTTCTCCATAGGGAGTGGAAGTCGATTCCAGCATTTCCTGGAAATGTAGATGGAATTAACTGCAGCTGTGTCAGTGTATCTATGCAAGGGGATGGCTTGCACTACTGTGCAGTGGTTAGTTGTAGGCTACGCCTAAATGCAGAATCTCCTTTAACACGACTGTTCTATAAGGTGTTGCAGACCAGTGGTTTCCAAACTTTGTCACTCGGGCCCCCTTCCCAGCATTGGAAACACGCAACGTGCGCGTGAGCATCTGTGCACCACGTCTATGGACACAAGCACTGTTCTGACACAAACTGTTCACACCCCCCATGTTGGTGTGGAAAATTGTGCAGGTTTAAAGCTTATTGGGGTGCAGAGTAGATTTTGCAGTGTTAAAGCTTTTTAAAACTGTAGGGGTGGGGAACTGATGTTGCAAGCACACAGTGGTCTCTACTTCAGTAACTTGGGGGGTGATTTTGAATACTGAACGTTATGTTCCTCCATCAGAAGGACTTTATTACATTTATTTGAGTTTGTCAGTCATATAACAGGGACTATAACGGGAAAGAAACCAACTCTATTTTGTCTGCCTAGTTTACTTTCCCTTTTCTGTGCCTCCAAAAAACAGAGAGGGAACTGCAGCGAGGGGTTTCTGGGACTCTTTATTATTAGTCCTCTCTCTCTGTTACATGACGTCATATCTTGGTTGATATTACACACTTAAAACAAATGGTTCCATACAGTGCCAAATAAGAAGCCACTCTCATACGGTTCTAAATGGAACCTTCATGGTGATTTGAAGAACCATTTCCTACGGTTCCATAAATAACTATTAAAAAAAGGTTCTATATTGCAAATGATTCAGCTATGGTTGCAAACATTTTTGGGGCAATACCCAACCCTTTTTAATAGTTGTTTATATAAACTTTATAGAGAATAGTCCTATGAAGAACCTTTCTCAAGCTCACAAGTTGTAGAAATAACCTCTTTAAGAATAATACAGGGTTATTTTTGGGGGGGTTAACCATAGTATATTGTTAAACACTGTTTTATTATTGTGTTCATGGACAAGTTGAATCAGGCGAGTCAGCTCTGAAACAGAAACAAACAGTGAACCACTGATGTAGATACCAATTATCAATTAAAACAAGAACCCATTTGAGTCTATCACAAAACACTATTGTTAGCCATAGTCATAATATTCACAAAATAGCATAACACAACACATTGGGTAAACTGGAATGACACTCTAACTCATGTTTGCACAAAAAGAGCTGTGTTCAAACCACGCCCCCAAATATTCTAATTTACCGCCAACTCTTCATTTTTGTTATCAATAAACAGCATAAAAAACGTTTGTGAACTGTGAAGACCCAATGAAGGGCTCAAAGGACCGTTCTTTGAGTCATTATGATCCCACATAGAACCATCACCCTTCCCAAAGTACCCTAGAGAGTACTCATCCTCCTATACCAGGGGTGGGCAAACCTTTTGGCTCAAGGGCCACATCGGGATTTTGAAATTCAACAGAGGGCTGCATTTTTTGGGGGGACCAATTGTTTGTTAAAATCAATGCACAGGGGCCTTCCGAGTGGCACAGCAGTCTAAGGCACTGCATCGCAGTACTTGAGGCGTCACTACAGACCTGTGTTCAATCCCAGGATGTGTCACAGCTGGCCATGACTGGGAGACCAATGAGGCAGAGCACAATTGGCCCAGTGTTTTCCGGGTTAGGAGAGGGTTTGGCAGGCCGAGATTTCCTTATCCCATCGCGCTCTAGCGACTCCTGTGGTGGGCCGGGTGCATGCACGCTGACACGGTCACCAGGTGTACAGTGTTTCTTCCGACACATTGATACATGTGGCTGGCTTCTGGGTTAAGCAGACATTCTGTCAAGAAGCTGTGTGGCTTGGCTAGGTCGCGTTTCAGAGGATGCACGGCTCTTGGCCTTCGCCTCTCCCGAGTCCATGTGGGAGTTACAGTGGTGGGACAAGACTGTAACTACCAATTGGATACCATGAAATTGGAGAGACATTTCCTTAAATCATTTTTTTAAACACTTTATGTGTACCTACGGTTCAGTAGATCAAGGGAAAACTATGTCATCCACATGAATAGGTGGAAATGTATTTGTGTTTAACCATTGGCATGTTCTCTGCACCCACAACTCACAGTCAGAATGTTGAATGGGATCTCAATATCTTTACAGGAACCTTTTTTTCTAATAAAAAAGTTCATGTTCATATTCAATCAATAATATGCTTTAGTACATGATGTCATATTTAGCCAGAATTATATGAGTGTTCAGTTAATCTTAGGTGTTCTGTAATAGAAGTGGTTCAGTGAACCATTATCTCAGAGGGCTGGCACTCAGGAGACCTGGGTTCGAGTCCAATCATTAGCTCAATCTCCAGGGAGCCATTGCTCTTCATGAGTGTGAATCATGGCTGTAATACAGGTCATCATTAGCAATGCCATCTGCTTTCCAGAGGATACGAATAGGTTACACCAGCTCTCCATATCACCACAGGACTCTGCTGTGACCTCAGAAAGTTAGCTAGATGACAACTAAAATGAAGTTTCAGCTTGTGCACTCTTACTTTCTTGGCCACCATGTTGAAAAAGCAGTGCATGTTAGCTTGACGCTCACTGCCCTCCTCATCAAGTATATCAGCCTGGCCACATTAAACAGACTTTTTTTTGTACCTCCATTAAGTATGATTATGTTATGTTAGAAAATAATTTTTGATTACTGAGAGAAGTTTTATTTTTTACTACCAAATCTATTTTAAAAAATATATATAAATGGCATGTTAAATAAGGGTCAATAAACTAATCCCAAACAGCGAATCACTTCCTCATCCTCAATGTGCAGTATGTGGTCCCTGAAAAAACATGAACAAAGGCTGCAAAAACATTGAAATGTGTTCTTTTAGAAAAGGCAAAGCTCTCAGTATAGTGGTGCGGTCTTTAGATGTTGTACACATGAAATTGTGTCATTCCGAACTTTAACCCAGATAGGGGTTCTTTGGCTTGTAACCATTGCGGAACCCTTTTTGGTGCTATAATAGAACCCTTTTTTTTTTTTTATGTTCAATGAAGAACCAGGCTCATAAGGTTCTAAATGGGACCGGTATGGTGCTGTAAAGAACCCTTTCATAAGGTTCTAAAAATAATAATTAAAAAAGGTTCAGTTTAGAGTGCTTGTAGTTGTGTCACAAATCACCTAGCAATCGCACCAGGTGCCATGTTGGAAGACCAGTCAGTCTGGTGGAAGTCCTCCAATGGTCCTCATGGCTGGCTGCATTTTGCTATCACCGGAAACTTCGGGAAGATTGCCCAATATTTCATTTTTCTAAGGACTCAGAAAACGGAGGCTGTGAAAGAACCTATGCAAATAAGTAAATATATTATGAAAATGACAACTCAAATCAAATGAGCTGCTAACGTAATATTCGCTAGCTAGCGATTGTTACATATTGTATAGAGAGCTAATATGACTTTAGCTAGCTGGTGATATTTAATTCACTTGGCTAACTACCTATCTTGATGTATTTATTGTTGTAACTCTAATTGCATTTGTAGCTAGGTAGCTAGCTAGCTAACAGCCAAGGAAGAGGGTGAAAATATTAGCTAGCAGTTCCAGCTGTCAGAGAAGAGGGAGAGTAGGGTATTCTGGATAGGACAGGTACCATTGTGGGAGGACATTATGAAAAGATTCTCCAGTTCCTGTGCAAAGTGAGGAAAAAAAAATACAAGGACAGAGAGATATAGCAACAAAATATTCAGTGCTGTCTAATTTGAGTATAATGCAGCCTGTTTCTCTACACAGTGTGCAGGCTTCTTTTCCAGCCCACCACTAACACACCTGATTCAATTGGTGCTATAAAAAAAACATTCCCAAGGTTCTATAAAGAACCTTCCTGAAAGGGAAATTGCTACATTTTTCAACTTCATATTCATCCTCTCCAGCACCAACCCAATATCAACATACAGTATGTGAAAATGATGCTTTTCTGTTTTGTCGTAAAAAAAGATAAGCGTTTCCAGTGACATCATCAACCAATTAGTAGACAATTAGTAGGCAATGCCCCCTCATAATTGGTTAAAATCACGATGCATACCGATGACGTCATTATAAACGCTTAAAATTCCTCTGTCTTTTTTACTACAAAACATAGAAATTCACCAATTTCACATATGTTGATGTTGGGGTGGTGCTGGAGAAGATTAATTTTTGTAATATTTCTTTAAACTCAAAGGTTATTTGTACAAACTCTTAGGAGTCATTATTGTTTTAATTGACAAGTTGAATTAGCTATGGTACAGTTGGGGGTCCCTTTGGAGAGAATTGGAAACTACTGAGTTAGTCAACTCTTCTCAAGTGACACAAGGCAACATATGAATCATTCACAAAACACCATCACTGGCCATAGTCATATATAACTTATAACTTATAATTCATCTTCTTCTTCTTCATCTTCGATAAGGTATAACAGCAATTGGCTTCCAATAAATGTTGCGTTACCGCCACCTACTAGACTGGACTCCCACTTTGCTTGATTTTTTTGTTTTTGTTTTTAAATGAACAAATTAACTACGATCTAACACTACACTCGCTTAATTAAAAAAAAATAATCATAAATAAAAACTATTTAGTCCAACATCAGGCCAACAGCTTGAAAGGATGGGACACCACTTAACACACCCTGTAACTCTTCTGACGTCAAGTCTCGCACACCCAAATACCTCTCTGCAGCTGCAACCACAACCTCAGTTTTCTGCGACTTACGTTCCATCCCTGCAGTACAGTTGATAAACATTGTTAAATGCTACAAATCCAATCTTACTGAAACATATATTACTTGCTAGTTTATCCCGCTGTACTGGTACAGATCTACTACTCACACCACTCCTCTCAGGATCCCTCCCCCTTGACACATCTTGCTCTCCTTTCTTCACTGCCTCAGCATATGACAACTTCTGCACTACTCTAACCCTTGGAGAACTCAACCTGCCTATCTCACACCTGACATTTCTGAAACCCAGCCCCATGGGCACCCCTACAATTAACACATACTTTCCCCCAATGTTACACATTCCTTTGTCTCATGCCCTTCTGCACACTTCTCACACCTAGGAACTTCCCTCCTAGACACTGCTGCCACATGTCCATAAGCTTGACACCTGTAACAACGTAATGTATTTGGCACAAAAGCTTGTCCAGGATAACTTATATGTCCTAACATTACTTTGTCGGACAAAGACTCAACATCAAAACTCAAAAGAACAGACAACGACTCTTCTGTTTCCCCACTCACGCCACCCTATCCCTTTCAGTTGGTCAGCTTTCACATTTACCACTGCCCCAGTAATCAGACCTTTCAATGGCACCCTTTTCTTGAGAGCAAAACAATTACAATTTCTTGCCCCCATTTGTTTAACGCGGAGCGCCTGCTCTCTCTGACCAGCAGAAACACAAGCAATTATCACAAGACCACTTTTGGTTACCCTCACTGATTTCACAGCACCCAACTCTGTTTTCACCCATCCTGAAACCACAAATTGATCAACCAAAAGGCAAGGCTACCCTTTTCCCCAAAACTTCAAACCTACTGTCACAGACTAATCTTTATCCTGACCCTCTGTGCAAGCCTCGGGCTCTGAGAACTTCCCCACACCTTCCACCATACCTCGTTCCCTTCTAGTTCTCCTGTCGTCAGTTTACTCTGCTTACACTTTCTACCATTCTTCTTTAACAAACCGTCTCACTTTTTTCAGCCATTTTTAACCGACTCAAGATCGCCCTCTTGCTCTTAAACCTCCTCTGCCTCTCTTTTCCCCTCCATTCCTCCCTATTCCAAGTATACGTCTCCTTATGGTAATACCGCACTTCTCCTGACATACATCTTGCTCTTGCCTACTTAAGGGACACCAATTAACCAGCTGTCACAATCTCCATTGTAAAGCAACCGCTTCTTCTTTATTAACAGCTACCATGACACTTATCCATCTCCGACCACATCCACGGTGTCCCAGATTTCTACTTCATGCATCCAACGTCCATGTCTAACACATATAAAATGAATAGCATGGCAAAACACATTAGATCAACTGGAATGACATTCTTCTTGCAAAATAATAGCTGTACGCAAGCCACACCCCAAAATATTCTAGCGAGCCGCGACCTCTACGTTTTAATTATCACAAAAAGAAGGAAAACATTTTTTTTCTGAACTGCAAATAACCATTGAAGTGCTCAAAGGGTTCTTTGAGTCATTATGGTACCACATAGAACCATTACCCTTGCCAAAGAATCCTTCAGGAATCCTCTTTTCTTAGTTTCCCATGTAACCTGCTACTACAGGTAGCTGCCAACATAAAGGAAACACCAACATAAAGCATCTTAATAGGGCAGAGCGCTTTGGCATAGATAAGTGTCAAGAACTTCCTGTGTGGAAACACTAGCTTTCAATATACTTTGGTTTACTCATTTACTCAAGTGTTTCTTTTATTTGGGCAGTTTGCGGTAAGTTTCTAAAAACCGGTGAAAATCGCCAAAAAAAGATGTCTGAGCCTTTATGTAACATGCCATTTACAACAGAAATACAGTAAAAAAATGTCATCTAAAATGTAGGTTTCCACCTAAATAGACATACCCAAAAGTAAAGATTTATAATGAGAGGGCCATAAACAATAGCTAATAATTCTGTATACGAATAATGCTGAACAACTAAAATCTAACCTTTGTGGTATTTAAAAAAATAAATGTTGATGCTGATGTGGACTCACTTTTGAGGGCACAAGCCCAAGTACACAGTAAAAAATATAATTTATGATGTCGTTCCTATTCAACAAAAGTTGATGAAAAGGGCTTGAAATGACTCATATGCTTTCTAAATATAGTACAAATCTAATTATGAAAAAACTTCTCATAACTGTAAAATAGATATGATCATATTTAGTGACAGAACAAAATTGGCACCATGACATAGAACTGATGTGTCCTGTGTCCTCTGTGCAACGCAGAAACACCATTAATTAAAACCTCTTTAAGGATCCACCCCTTTTTTTCCCAATTTTCACCTTAAATTACATACCCAAACCTAACTGCCTGGAACTTAGGTCCTGAAGCAAGGATATGCATATTATTGATACCATTTGAAAGGAAACACTTTGAAGTTTGTGGAAATGTGAAAGGATTATAGTAGAATATAACACAATAGATCTGGTAAAAGATAATACAAAGAAATGATAATACAAGAGAAAGGCCATAATGTACTATTCCAGCCCAGCTGCAATTTAGATGTTGGCCACCAAATGGCAGCAGTGTATGTGCAAAGCTTTAGACTGATCCCATGAACTGTTGTTGTATCAGGACTGTCCAAATGTGCCTCATTTGTTTATTTAATAACTTTTCATGTTCAAAACTGTGCACTCTCAAACAATAGCATGGTATTATTTCACTGTAATAGCTACTGTAAATTGGACAGTGCAGTTAGAATAACAAGAATTTAAGCTTTCTGCCAATATCAGATATGTCTATAGCCTGGGAAATGTTCTTGTTACTTACAACCTCATGCTAATCTCATTAAGAGACTAAGAGAATAATACTAAGAGAATTCTCATCAGTTATAGTCATAGCTGTGTACATTCCCCCTCAAGCAGACACCAAGACGGCCATCAAGGAACTTCACTGGACTATATGCATACTAGAAACCATACATCCTGAGGCTGCACTTATTGTAGCTGGGGATTTTAACAAAGCAAATTTGAGATCAAATTTGAGAACAAGTCTACCTAAATTCTTCCAGCATATTGATTGCGCTATGTGCATGCGCAATATCCTTCACTACTGCTACTCTAACTTCCGCAACTTCTGCTACTCTAACTTCCCTTCGGAAAATCGGACCACGGCTCCATCTGGCTCCTCCAGTCTTATAGTCAGGAACTCAAACAGGATGTACCAGTAATGAGAACTATTCAATGCTGGTCCGACCAATCGGAAGCCAAGCTTCAAGATTGTTTTGATGACGTGGACTGGAAAATGTTCCGGTCAGCCTCAGAGAACAACATCGACCTACACACTCAGTGAGTGTGTTTATAAAGAAGTGCATTGGAAATGCATCCACTGTGACTATTAAAACCTACCCTAACCAGAAATTGTGGATGGATGGCGGCATTCGCTCAAAACTGAAAGCGCGATCCGCCGCATTTAACCATGGAAAAAGGTCTGGGAATATGTCTGAATATAAACAGTGTAGCTATTCCCTCCGCAAGGCAATTAAACAAGTGAAATGCAGGTACAGGGACAAGGACAAGGTGGAGTTGCAATTCAATGGCTCAAACACAAGACGTATTTAGCAGGGTCTACAAGAAATCACGGATTGCAAAAATAAATCCAGACACGTCACGGACACCGACATCACACTTCCAGACAAACGAAACACCTTCTTTGCCCGCTTTGAGGATAATACAGTGCCACTGTCGAGGCCCGCTAACAAGGACTGCACCCCCCTCTCTCCTTCTCCGTGGCTGACGTGAGTAAAACATTTTAACGTGTTAACCCTCGCAAGGCTGCTGGCCCAGATGGCATCCCTGGCCGCATCCTCAAAGCATGCGCAGACCAGCTGGCTGGTGTGTTTACGGACATATTCAAACGCTCCCTATCCCTATCTGTTGTCCCCACATGCTTCAAGATGGCTACTATTGTTCCTGTACCTAAGAAGGCAAAGATAACTGAACAAAATGACTACTGCACTCACTTCTGTCATCATGAAGTGCTTTGAGAGACTAGTCAAGGATCAAATTACCTAACCCTAACCCTAACCCTAACCGCCCACCCTAGACCCAATCCAATTTGCTTACCGCCCCAATAGGTCCACTGACGATGCAATCGCCATCACACTGCAAACTGCCCTATCCAATCTGGACAAAAGGAATACCTATGTAAGAATGCTGTTCATTGACTACAGCTCAGAATTCAACACCATAGTACCCTCCAGACTCATCATCAAGCTGGAGGCCCTGGGTCTCAACTCCATCCTGTGCAATTGGGTCCTGGACTTTTTGATGGGCCGCCCCCAGGTGGTGAAGGTAGGAAACAACATCTCCACTTCGCTGACCCTCAAAACTGGGGCCCCACAAGGGTGCATGCTCAGCCCCCTCCTGTACTACCTGTTCACCCACGACTGCGTGGTCATGCACGCTTCCAACTCAATCATCAAGTTTGCAGACGACACAACAATAGTGGGCTTGATCACGAACAATGACGAGCCTACAGGGAGGAGGTGAGGGCAGTGTGGTGTCAGGAAAACAATATCTCACTCAATGTTAACAAAACAAAGGAGCTGATCGTCGACTTCAGGAAACAGCAGAGGGAGCACCCCCTATCCACATCAAAGGGACAGCAGTGGAAAAGGTGGAAAGTTTTAACAGACAAACTGAAATGGTCCACTCACACAGACAGTATGGTGAAGAAGTTGCAACAGCGTCTCTTCAACCTCAGGAGGCTGAAGAAGTTTGGCTTGTCACCCAAAACCCGGACAAACTTTTACAGAAGCACAATCGAGAGCATCCCGTCGAGCTGTATCAACGCCTGGTATGGCAAACCACAAGGCTCTCTAGAGGGTGATGCGGTCTGCACAACGCATCACCGGGAGCAAACTACCTGCCCAGATTGACACCTACAGCACCCAATGTCACAGGAAGGCCAAAAAGATCATCAAGGACTTCAACTACCCGAGCCACTGCCTGTTCACACCGCTACCATCCAGAAAACGAGGTCAGTACTGGTGGATCAAAGGTGGGACCGAGAGACTGAAAAACAGCTTTTATCTCAAGGCCTTCAGACTGCTAAACAGCAATCACTAACTCAGAGAGGCTGCTGCCTACGTTGAGACCCAATCACTGGCCACTTTAATAAATTGATCATTTGTCACTTTAAACAGTGCACTTGAAATAATAGCACTTTAATAATGTTTACATATCTTACATTACTTATATCTGTAATGACCCTCCCACTCTGTCTGCCGTATTCTTACTATTTGCTCTTGTTTTCCTTATTAGGATGTCGGTGGGCAGAACCGGGAGGGCCCAGGTGTGTCCCGGGATAAATACACCTCTTCCCCATTCATTGAGGAGACTCTCTCCATGCAGACATACTGTTTCATTTTGGTTGTGTCATTTTTGTGGCCTTTTTGTGTGTTTGTTTGTTTGCTTTGGCACCTTTCAACACCCCCCATTTTCCCATCTATGCACACAACCACTCACTTACACTACTGATTACATACAATATTGTATATAAGTTACTTCCGTTATTAAATATATTTGTATTATTCCTTATCTCCATGTTGTCTCCATTTTTGTTACGGGCTTTGAGTGGGTTCGTGACATATCACATGTACAGTATATACTGTATTTTATACCATCTATTGCACCTTGCCTATGCCGCTCGGCCATCGCTCATCCATATACTTACATGTACATATTCTCATTCACCCCTTTAGATTAGGTAGCTGTTGGGGAATTGTTAGATTACTTGTTAGATATTACTGCACTGTCGGAACTAGAAGCACAAGCATTTCACTACTCTCAATTTAACATCTGCTAACCATGTGTGTGTGACAAATAAAATGTGATTTGATTTGAATTAGGGGACTTTACATCTGAAATGAAAGTAGGGAGGTTGGTTTAGGAGGATGGGTGGGTGAGTGAGTGTGTACCGCAACTGTCTAGTAATCCAAAGTTGTAGCATCGGGGACAAGTGTAGCATTTTAGCTAACACTTCCCCTTGTGTTTTTCCTAAACTTAACCTAATCCACCCCCTCCAAACCCCTGGGCAAAGGGCAGCCGGTTTCGAAAGAGGTCACACAACCGGAAAGCCCCTCACCACACAACTCCAGTTCTTAGATGACGATGATGACCCAAACTGGACGACAATTACCAAACGGAAAAGACCAGACCAAGAGACCTCCCCAGAACCAAAACTCTGATACCAGCAAACACGAGCCGCCAATGCCTCTATACCCTCTAAGAAATCATCTCCCCCTCCCAGTCCATTACTTCCTCTGATCGCTCATTCCTTTCTCCTTACTGTTCCTGATTCCCCACTCCCACCACCAATGGCCCCTGAAGGCTCCTATGATACCTTGTACTGCCCCTGACTCCTTCCCCCTACTCCTTAGCAACCCAGATCCACATCCCTTAGCCCTCCCTGCCCCTGATCCCGCACAGCAGCAAACCAGCCAGCCTCAGTCCAGACCCCGCAGACCCAACAAACTGCATTCACCCCTCCCCTCCAGTGGGGAGGTGAACAGTGAACAGTTAAGAACCACCCATCTACCCGCTAAAGGCCCTCATCCAAATCTGCAAAGACATGTCCGACACCAGACCTGGACCCCCCACCCCAAATAACGCATCATCATGACACTGGCAACACACCGAACAGAAGGACTTTCCCCAGACGACTGTTCATGGTTGCCTCCCCACTAGGGAATACATCTATAGATGGCACAAGGTACATACAGAGACCTGCCCCCACGAAGGCACTCGCACTGAACACACCTACCAACTGCGTGTGAGCGCTCTGTGGCCAGGTGGGTCTTAGCCCTGGTTGCTCCCTCTGTCTTCCAGCGTCCACCCTTGCCGCAGCATCGCTCCTCCTCCAACACCAGCCCAGGCCAATGGACATACGCTCCACCACCCCCTGCTCCGTCTCCATCCCTTTCCCCCTTCCTCCCTCTACACTTATTCCTCTCACAAAACCAGGAACCACTCATCACCAGAAGAGGGGCGGAGTGAGGACTAAATCTCCAGACCCTACACATGGGGTGAGCAGGCCACAGTGGAGTACCATTACTGACCTCCGGGTCTTGTGCTTCAAGGTGTGCCTGCTCGGTCCTCAGGTTGTCCTTCCTCCCCTCTGCAGATCCAACACCAGTCCTGGTTCCAGCACCAGACCCAGTCACCGGACCAGAACACTGGAAGAGGTGCAGAGGAGGGACCAATCACCAGACCTTCACCCTGAGCGAGTGGAACACAGGGGATTGCAACATTTGACCTCTGGGTCTAGGGCTCCCTTGTGTGTCTGATTGCTCCTCAGGTTTCCGTTCCTCTCCTTTGCAGATCCAGCACCAGCCCAAGCACCAATCCAGATCCCATTGGCCAGGCCCAGCACCAGATGAAGCGTGGAGGAGGGACCAAAGATCACACCTTCACTTAGAGCAAGCAGGCCACAGGGAAGTACCACCATTGACCTCTGGGTCTTAGGCTCCCTTGTGTGTCTGCTTGCTCCTCATGTTGTCCTTCCTCCCCTCTACAGACCCAGATATCGACCCGGCACTTGCAGCAGCCCCAGTTCCCGGTCCTGTTTTTGCCCCTGCTTCCTTTTTGATTAATTTATTGATTTTGTTTTGTTATTTGTTTCCTGATTGGATGACATTTTTTTTTTCAAATATTTTTGGGGGATACCAAAAGGGACCCTGAAATTCAAAATCAAGCAACTGAATGATCCTCGGAATGACCATCTTAAAACATTTCCCCAGATTACAATTTTTTCTGAATGTTTAAACACTCATAGTGATTCATGAAGCACTATCTCTGAAACCATTAATACTCGTAGCCAATGCATTTACCAAGTGGGCCAAACGGAATGTACGGTCTCTGCATTACACTCAGTTTGCAATTTAATAACACACTTCTAGCAAAACTGTAAAATAGGTCTCTACATTGGTACACTGTATCACCAATTGCCTTTCCACATTGACACATTTGGGGTGACGGGTAGCCTAGTGGTTAGAGCGCTGGGCCAGTAACTGAAAGGTTGCTTGATTGAATCCCAGAGCTGACGTGGTAAAAATCTGTTGTTCAGCCCCTGAACAAAGTAGTTAACCCACTCTTCCTAGACTGTCATTGTAAATAAGAATTTGTTCTTAACTGACTTGCCTAGTTACATAAATGTGACAACACCTTTAGCTAAAAAATGCACTTACAAGTCAGAGCTTGAGCACTATAAATAAGCCACAGGTTTATTTGGTTTGGACAACAATATTTTACAGAGAGCAAGAGGGGTGAGAACTAGAGGAGGAGGACAAGGATGAGGAGAAGGAAGAGGTGAAGTAGGACGGGGGGAGAGGATGGGGAAGAGGAAGGGGAGTCAGGAACACAATAACTGATTCATTCAGATCGACTGTGGTTGACTATGTTGTCAACCACGGGATGAGCATGAGGGAGGTTGGGCAACGGGTTCAACCAAATCTGAGTCGCGATACTGTTGCAGGTATCATCCGGATGTTTAGAAATGAGAACTGTAAGTGCTGTAGTCTTACTGGCACAGTAATATGTACTGTACTTTCATAATGAGAAGGATCTATCACTAAAACCATTCAAATGTTTTTACAGAACTGCAAGAAAACCAGTATCTGGTGGAAGAGGTTGACTGTTCACCCCAGAGCAGGAGACCCGCATTGTAAACATGGTCATTGCAAATAACTGCATCACTGACTTGATCTTCCTGTCTGGCTGTTATAATCTCCACCCGGCACATCCAGAAGAGGACTGGCTACCCCTCATAGGCTGGTTCCTCTCTAGGTTTCTTCCTAGGTTCTGGCCTTTCTAGGGAGTTTTTCCTAGCCACCGTGCTTCTACACCTGCATTGCTTGCTGTTTGGGGTTTTAGGCTGGGTTTCTGTACAGCACTTTGTGACATCATCTGATGTAAGAATGGCTTTATAAATACATTTGATTGATTGATCAGACTCGGAAAACTGCAGGACCACATAATGGCAGATAACACCAAATTCTAAAACGTCAACAGAGTGAGTCTCTGCACCGTCTCATCCACTGAAAAGCAATATAATTAAGATGAAGCAGCTGTACAGAGTCCCTTTTGGAAAAAAACTCAGACCGTGTAAAACAACTGAGATGTGAATATGTGGAGGTTAACTATACTTGGCACTGGATCTGGAAGTGTATGGTGCTACATCATACTGACTGATCCCTGTCTTATCGTAACTGTGCTACATTGTTTTGTCTAGTCTCTTTCAGAGTGTCATGGAGCTAGAAGCAGATCATGAGTTAATATATATGGACGAGGCTGCATCTCAGTTCAAGAAGCTTCACTGGAGTCCCTGATTCATATCTAGGCTGCTTCTCATCCGGCCACACAATTCACCCAGCGTTGTCCGGGGTAGGTCATCATTGTAAATAAGAATTTGTTCTGAACTGACCTTTCAAGTCAAATAAAGGTGTCCCTTGTTAATTTGTGGAATTTCTTTTCTTTATGTGTTTGAGCCAATCAGTTGTGTTGTGACAAGGTAGGGGTGGTATACAAGAAGATTGCCCTAATTAGTAAAAGACCAAGTCCACATTTGTCACGACTTCCGTCGAAGTTGGTCCTTCTCCTTGTTCGGGCGGCATTCAGCGGTCGACATCACCGGTTTTCTAGTCGCCACCGATCCACGTTTCATTTTCCATTTGTTTTGTCTTGATTGTACACACCTGGCTTCCATTCCATAATCATTGTTCACTCTTTAACCCTCAGGTTTCCCCCTTGATTTTGTGCGTGTTTGTTATTGTAAAGTTGTCTCGTTTTGTGAACGGGATTGTTTTGTCTCCTTCATGGAATATTGTTTTTGAGTCAAGTTACGGTTATTACTAATCTCTGTTATCCTGCGCCTGACTCCACCTTACCAGCATTACCTAGACTTTTGACAACATTATGTTAAAAACAGCTCAAATAAGAAAAGAGAAACGACAGTCCATCATTACTTTAAGACATGAAGGTCAGTCAATCTAGAACGTTATTAAAAGTTTCTTCAAGTGCAGTCGCAAAATACATCAAGCGCTATGATGAAGCTGGCTCTCATGAGGACCACCACAGGAAAGCAAGACCCAGAGTTACTGCTGCAAAGGATAAGTTAACTACTACTCAGATTGCAGCCCAAATAAATGCTTCACAGAGTTCAAGTAACAGACACATCTCAACATCAACTGTTCAGAAGAGACTGCATAAATCAGACCTTCATGGTCGAATTGGTCCAACGAAACCACTACTAAAGGACACCAATAAGAAGAAGAGACTTGCTTGTGCTAAGAAGCACGAGCAATGGACCTTAGACATCTCTCCTATGGTCTGATGAGTCGAAATGTGAGATTTTTGCTTCCAACTGCCATGTCTTTGTGAGACGCAGAGTAGGTAAATAGATGATCTCCACATTTGTGGTTCCCACCGTGAAGCATGGAAGAGGAGGTGTGATGGTATGGGGGTGCTTTGCTGGTGACACTGTCTGTGATTTATTTAGAATTCAAGGCACACTTAACCAGCATGGCTACCACAGCATTCTGCATTGATACACAATCTCATCTGGTTTGCACTTATTGGGACTATAATTTGTTATTCAACAGAACAATGACACAAAACACACATACAGGCTGTGTAAGGGCTATTTGACCAAGGAAAGTGATGGAGTACTGTATCAGACGGTTTGGGATGAGTTGGACCGCAGAGTGAAGGAAAAGCAGCCAACAAGTGCTCAGATTTTGGAACTCCTTGAGAGAATGCCAAGAGTGTGCAAGGCTGCCATCAAGGCAAAGGGTGGCTACTTTGAAGAATCTCAAATATAAAATATATTTTGATATGTTTAACACTTTTTTGGTTCTTACATGATTCCATATGTGTTATTTCATAGTTTTGAGGTCTTCATTGTTATTATACAGTGTAGAAAATAGTAAAAATAAAGAAAACCCATTGAATGAGTAGGTGTGTCCAAACTTTTGACTGGTACTGTATAATGTTGATAAATATTTTGAGGGAAAATCTATCTGATACAATTGTGATATGTTGTTGTCTCACCTCGCTATCTTAAGATGAATGCACTGTTAGTCTCTCTGGATAAGAGTGTCTGTTATTAAATGACTAAAATGCAAATGTAAACATTAACAATTGCAAAGCATGCCAAGTATTTTTAATAATGAGCTCCGCCCTGAAACAAGGCCAATAACAATACCCGGTGTGCTTTGCAGTTAATTTTGGTATGTTCATTTTCACATATACGTTTCCATTTTGGTCATTTAGCAGACACTCTTATCCAGAATGACTTTTTCAACTAAGGTAGATAAACAAGAACATACTGTATCACAGTCACAGCAAATTAAAGTTTTTACAACCGTTAACCATTGTTGTTGTTCGGGTCGGGTACCTGCAAATAATATACAAGATGCATATATTTAATGAGTTCATATTGATCCTTCTTGTCCTCTTCCCTTGCTCCCTCCCTCCTCCCCCTCTGTATCCCTTTCTCTCACTGCCAGCCTCCTTGTCACTTTCTGGAGATTCTGGAAAGTGCCACCTCGCCATTTCTATAAATCCCTCATTTAAAAGGGATACGCAGCACGTGTGTGTCTCTCCGTATGTTTCCACCAACCAACGTGCATGTTTACAGGAACTTTCTATGCATTTTAGCCCTGGTGCAACTGCAGTTATGCTATAATGTAAATGTTATTTTTGTTGCTTTCGGCTCTTTTGCTAGAGTTGAATAGTGTTCAATCATACAGTATTTTGCCATACTGTAAGTCATGTTTATAGAAGACTCTAGAAGACTATAGAAGAAAATAAACCACGTGAAGTTCCAGTTTAAAATCCCCCCCTTCTCTCTTGTTTTTTCTCTCAATTCAGGACAAAGGAGTGGAATCACACACATCTGCTGGGAACATGGGGGCCAGCGCAGAGAGAGAGGGATGGACAAGGCAGACAAAGAAAATAAGAAATCAAGGGTTGAGAGTTGCGGAGCAACGGGAAAGGCAGAAGATTAAGAAAGGGAAGATATACTGTAGGGAGAAATAGAAAGAAATAATGAATGGACATACACCTGGGGACGAGAATGAAAGGGAGTGAATCCTGGCTTGAAGTCTAGTTGTCAAATTCAGCCTGAAGACAGAGATCTAGAGTAAAACTCATCAGAACTCAGAGCACATGCCCCGAGAGAACAGCACGCATCGCTGACATGCACTTCAAAGAGCAGGCTTCAGGCAAGCCAAGATCTCTCTCACTCTCTCTCTCTCTCTCTCTCTCTCTCTCTCTGCCTCTCTCTCTCTCACTCTGCCTCTCTCTCTCTCACTCTGCCTCTCTCTCTCTCACTCTGCCTCTCTCTCTCTCTCTCTCTCTCTCTCTCTCTCTCTCTGTCTGTCTGTCTCTCTCTCTCTGCCTCTCTCTCTCTGTCTCACTCTCTCTGCCTCTCTCTCTCTCTGCCTCGCTCTCTGTCTCTCTCTCTCTCTCTCTGCCTCTATCTCTCTCTGCCTCTATCTATCTCTCTCTCTCTGCCTCTCTCTGCCTCTTCTCTCTGCCTCTCTCTCTCTGCCTCTCTCTCTGCCTCTCTCTCTCTCTGCCTCTCTCTCTCTCTCTCTCTGCCTCTCTCTCTCTCTCTGCCTCTCTCTCTCTGCTCTCTCTCTCTCTGCCTCTCTCTCTCTCTCTCTCTCTCTCTCTGCCCCTCTCTCTCTCTCTGTCTCTCTCTCTCTGTCTGTCTCTCTCTCTCTCTCTGCTCTCTCTCTCTCTCTGCCTCTCTCTCTCTGCCTCTCTCTCTCTGCCTCTCTCTGCCTCTCTCTCTCTCTGCCTCTCTCTCTCTCTGCCTCTCTCTCTCTCTCTCTCTGCCTCTCTCTCTCTCTGCAGCACCAATACATACAACAAACAATCACCGACAAGGACATTAGGGGAAACCGAGGGTTAAATACACAACATGTAATTGATGGGATTGGAACCAGGTGTGATGGAAATTGATCAAATGGATTGAAATTCTTAATTACCAGACATTTTGAAAAGACTGAGTGGGCGGGGAGCTTATTCATTGACTGACAGCTCTTTGAAACACCTATTTCAAGCAACTTGGCTGCAGTGAGCAGCTTTGCAGTAAAATAATCTCAAGCAAATTTGGTGATACACAAAACAACTCAAACAACATTGAAGTTGCATACATGATGTACATTTTTTTTAATACATTTCCTGTTTGGCATGTCTCTTGAGATGCAGTTCACATCAGCACTGACGAATGGGATGTCTTGACAATTGCGTCTGAATTTAAAACAATCTTTCCCCCTCTTCTGTTCCATGCTGGCTGAAGACCTAGCAAACCAGTAACTAGCTAACACCAGATACAGATGAAAGGGGAACATATAAGTGTCTTTGCCATAGATGAATAGGGTAAACTTTGAATTATATTTTCTGACATCCTACAGTCACATTTTGGCACCTGGTAGAGAAGATATCTAGCTATATAAACGATGCCCCTCTGCAAACACGCCATCTCTGATGTTAGTTTCAAGGCAGTACTTAAATGAGGTTACCATTGGTGTAATACGGGTGACGTCACCCTATCCCCTTAATAATTCCATCCTCTTGAATTCAAGTGTTTGTATGGGGGAGGGGACCAGTGATCAAACTTGATCAATGTAGAAGCAAGTCATTTTTCATCCTTTCATCCAAATATCATCCAATTTCATGAAAAACATGATTTTGACTGTTCAGGGCCTTTAAGATGTTGGCTGTCCCCATTTGTGTTTAAATATACTATAGATTCCATGGCAGTTTTATGCCATATGGTTTTTCCAAATCTACCTCTTCCATCTTCCCAAAAATCCCTTGCCCTACACACACGCACACGCACACACACACACACACACACACACACACACACACACACACACACACACACACACACACACACACACACACACACACACACCGAGAGAGAGACCCATAGAAAAAGACCCCCCCTTCCTTTCTCCGACTATGCCAATCATATATGGCTGTCCTCTTTTTTACAGAGCTAATAAGAGACATGAAAACCAAATAACTGTCGAAACCCAAGTTGTATGTGTGTACAGTATGTGTGTTTACTTTGAATCTACCTGTGTCTGCAGTATGCCAGTTAATGTGAGCCTGTGTGTGTGTGTGTGTGCGTTTTTGTACTCTTCGGATTGAATCTAACACAGGGCTGCAAGTAGCGACACTGCATTGTGTGTTCTAGACTGTTTATCGAGACTAATCTGTGTCTTGGCAGTATGCTGCCATGTTAAGAGTTTCCATAAGGCTGCTGCCAAACCTTAATAAGGTGTTTGTGACGCATCGCATTAAATGGAAAGAGTGCAACTGGGATAAACGAGAAGATTACTCTGAAAAGCGTGTGTGTATGCGTGCGTACGTGCATGTGTATGAATGAATGAAATAACAATGGATATCATGTAGGGGACCAACTTTAAATGAACAATGACTTTACTGACTTCATCAAACCTTCGTAAACACTTATAAGGCCTTCATAGATGCTTCACAAATCATTTCATTGAAGATTCCCATTTGGTTCAGTAGAGCTCTCATGGTTAAGGTTAACAGTGATCTGCACTGTAAAACCATGAAACGTGACATTTATAACCAGTGTTAGAAACATACACTAAATTGACTGTGCCTTTAAACAGCTTGGAAAATTCCCAAAAATGATAACATGGCTTTAGAAGCTTTGGATAAGATAATTGACGTCATTTGAGTCAATTGGGGGTGTACCTGTGAAAAGGTCATGGGAAAATCAAAAGAAATCAGCCAAGACCTCAGATTTTTTTGTTTGACCTCCACAAGTCTGGTTCATCCCTGGGAGCAATTTCCAACAAATGCCTGAAGGTACCACGTTCATCTGTACAAACAATAGTACGCAAGTATAAACACCATGGGCACACGCAGTTGTCATACTGCACAGGAAGGAGACGCGTTCTGTCTGCTAGAGATGAACGTACTTTGGTGCGAAAAGTGCAAATCAATCACAGAACAACAGCAAAGGACCTTGTGAAGATGCTGGAGGAAACGGGTACAAAAGTATCTATATCCACAGTAAAATGAGTCCTATATCGACATAACCCGAAAGGCCACTCAGCAAGGAAGAAGCAACTGCGCCAAAACCGCCATAAAAAAGCCAGACTACAGTTTGCAACTACACATGGGGACAAAGATCGTACTTTTTGTAGAAATGTCCTCTGGTCTGATGAAACAAAAATAGAACTGTTTGGCCATAATGACCATCGTTGTGTTTGGAGGAAAAGGGGGAGTCTTGCAAGCCGAAGAACACCATCCTAACCATGAAGCCCGGATGGGGCAGCATCATGTTGTGGGGGTGCTTTGCTGCAGGAGGGACTGGTGTACGTCACAAAATAGATGGCATCATGAGGTAGGAAAATATGTGGACATATTGAAGCAACACTTTAAGACATCAGTCAGAAAGTTCAAGCTTGGTCGCAAATCGGTCTTCCAAATGGACAATGACCCCATGCATACTTCCAAAGTTGTGGCAAAATGGCGTAAGGACAACAAAGTCACGGTATTGGAGTGGCCATCACAAAGCCCTGACCCCATTCCCATAGAACATTTGTGATCAGAACTGAAAAAGCGTATGCGAGCAAGGAGGCCTACAAACCTGATTCAGATACACCAGCTCTGTCAGGAGGAATGGGCCAAAATTCACCCAACTTATTGTGGGAAGCTTGTGGATGGCTAAACGTTTGACCCAAGTTAAAAAATTTAAAGGCAATGCTACCAAATACTAATTTGAGTGTATGTAAACTTTTGTCCCTCTGGGAATGTGATGAAATAAATAAAAGCTGAAATAAATCACTCTCTACTATTATTCTGACATTTCACATTCTTAAAATAAAGTGGTGATCCTAACTGAACCTAAGAAAGGGAATTTTTTACAAGGATTAAGTGTCAGGAATTGTGAAAAACTGAGTTTAAATGTGTTTGGCTAAGGTGTATGTAAACTTCCGACTTAAACTGTATATGAGCACTATTCCAACTATGGACCTATGTGAAAAACCTACCTTTTACCCAAACGTTTACATTCTCTCACACAACTTAGTTAAAGTCTTGTAGGAACTCTAGACTATGGAAAACGTGTCCAGGTCCTGTAGTTCCTATGAAACAATCTGCTCGCAAAGATATAGCACTTAGGGCCAAGATTCTCTATTTAAATAGCGTTTTAGTCCAGGACTAGGAACCAAACTGGTCACAAAGACCAGATGAGCCTTGATAACTCAGTCTCAACACAACCTTCTCTCTGGCCGACAATCAGGAGTGTGTCAAAGTGCAAAAATACATATTTATATTAATGTTATAATATATATTATTATAACCTACTTTGAAAGGTTGAAATATCCTTTTGGAACAGACTCCTGGATTCTTCCATCTTCCAGGTGTTTAGAATTTGGACAGCATAAAAAAAAGTGCTCCTGTCATCAACGCAGAACATATTAATTCTGAACAGCACTCTCACAGAATGAGTTCAGAACACTGCAGATAGACCATATTTGTTCTGTTAGGCAACATAAATGATTGCATATTTCCTATGGATATCCCATCATGAGAGGTTTTGCATTTATTGGAAGTACTACATTATGCTTTTTCTTTGTGGGAAAACGGTTCCCCAAGTACTTACTCGGAAGCTGTTGAAATACATAGCCTGGATGCCAGTAAGTCTCTACATTAGGCAAATACTTATTTTGACAATTACATTGTCAAGCTGGCTATGAATTAGTTTGAATACAGTATGAGGAATACACTATATGATTCATGGAGAATCTACACTGAAAGTGGAATGTGATTCAAGGTCAACTTCTCTGGTTTTATGAAACGATGTACATCAGAAACATTCATTCTAGTGTCAAACAATCATAACAATCATGCCCACTAACACAAGAGAAGCACCTGTGCTGATTGCGCTCTCAGCTTCACACAATCTATCCAATCATAGCAGCCAGAACATGTCAGGACCCAGTTACGAACCCGGGTCTCCGGAGTGAGAAACAGTCACTTAACCAACTGAGCCACGAATAGTCGGCAGAACCCAGAAGATGAGGCAGACACAGCAGTACTTGAGACGGTGTATTTAATGAAGTAAAAAGTGAAGTTCTTCAGGAAAACATGTAACTCCACAACCTCAAAAGGAATTCCACAAGAACAAAGGTAATCCTCCAAGACAAAAAAGGTAAATCCACAAGGTGGAAGGTATAGCACAAAAAGCCTCAAAAGATACTCAAAAACAAACAAACAAGAACAAAAAACAGAATTCCACAAGAGAGTCCACCGGGATCAACAAGAGTTCACAGAGTACTAGGGCTGGGTGCTAACATACAAACACAGAGCAAAGAACTGAGGAAAACAAAGGGTTTAAATACAATCAGGGGAATATAATAATAATAATAATAATATAATAATATATGCCATTTAGCAGACGCTTTTATCCAAAGCGACTTACAGTCATGTGTGCATACATTCTACGTATGGGTGGTCCCGGGAATCGAACCCACTACCCTGGCGTTACAAGCACCATGCTCTACCAACTGAGCTACAGAAGGACCGAGGCACAGGTGTAAATAATAATGGGGATCAAGGGAAAACAAAAGGTCAAAAGGCACAATGGGGGCATCTAGTGACCAAAAACCGGAACCCTGGCCAAATCCTGACAGAACATCCAGACAATGAGACAGACCTGCTCATTACGCAGTGCCTCAGACTTGTTTACATAAGACAGTGCATCGCCAATGTTATGTTGAAATAACCCTTGGCCAAAAGCCGTTTATGGAGTGGCAACTTGCTGATGTGTTTGATAATGTCAATCATTCGAGTCTGCCACATTTTTGGGCAAAATGCTAATTGAGACGATCCAAGCAAACTTGTATCTCAACTGCAACTTGTCAATATTCCAAAACCCTGCATCTTATGTCCCCACGCAACCTTCCAGGAAGACACATACTGTGGTAATATATAGTATGAAAGTTGGAAAAAACTATACAGCACCAAAGAACACACATCGCCACTCTTTGGCCTGGCTACTCAATGTGCCTGCTAGCTACTACTTGTTAGCTTCATTGGCAAACACAGAGCTTTTTTCTAGCTAAACACTTAGAAAAAAGACTTCCAAAATGGTTCTTTGAGGAGGGTTTGGGTTCTTCCAAGAACCGTTTTGATCAGAAGAACCCTTACAAAGAACCTTTAACAACCTAATAACCGTAAAAAAAAATTAAAACATTTGGAAGGCAAGAAGGGTTCTTCATAGAACTACATATAATATTTCCCAGCATGCTTTATTGCAGGGAGATTATCTGAATAGGTTATTTTTACCCCATTTCTGTGGTATCCAATTGTTACTGTCTTGTCTCATTGCTACGAAACGCAACCAAGCTGCTTCTTAACACAGCGCGCCTCTCAACCCACATGGGTTCATGGAGAATCTACACCAATGTGTCAGAGGAAACACCGTACACCTAGTGACCTGGTCAGTGTGCACTGCACCCGGCCCACCACAGAAGTCGCTAGTGCATGATGAGACAAGGATATCCCTGCCAGCCAAACCCTCCCTAACGACACTAGGCCAATTGTGCACCACCCCATGGGCCTCCCGGTCAGCTGTGACAGAGCCTGGGCTTAAACCCAGAGTCTCTGGTGGCACAACTAGCACTGCACCACCCGGGAGGCCTAATACCTGTGTTTTTGCATGTACATTGATTGGTTGATAACTTTTATTCTACACAGCAAGTTATTTTGGGCACTGCTAAAGAGTGTGTAGTTTTATTTATGATAGTTTGCCAGCTTGCAGATGATGAAGCTGTATACATGTTATTGGAGCGGGCAGCCAGACTTTCCCGACTCGATAGATTGTATGCAGTGCACTGACTAGTTTTTCATGCACATTTTTTTTTACTTGAAAAATACTGCACCAAAAATGTTAGATAGATGTGAAATTGTGCGACTAAGACCTCCTCGGCAAGAACTTCTAAAGTAATTGTAGAATTCTTGATTTATCGTAGATTAATTCAGACTATTTTAAGGAAGTTACTATTTTGAGCAAGTGACTATGTTTCAAGTTATATAACGTGCACAATTACAGTGAAATGCCTTTCTTGCATGCTCCAAACCCAACCATGCAGTAATCAATATCAATGTAGCACTAAAAATATCACAAGGAATAACAAAAACACACAAGAAATAAAAACAAGAAATAAGAAGAACATGAGAAAGTAAGTAAGTAAGCATGTTATATACAGGGTCAGTCAGTTCCAGTAGCATATTTACAATGTGCAGGGATACTGGAGTGATCGAGGTAGATATATATATATATATATATATATATATATATATATATATATATATGGGTAAGTTGACCAGGCATTCGGATATATGATAGAGTAGCGGCAGCATAAATTATGATTATATGTATGTGTGTGTGTGTGTGTGTGTGTGTGTGTGTGTGTGTGTGTGTGTGTGTGTGTGTGTGTGTGTGTGTGTGTGTGTGTGTGTGTGTGTGTGTGTGTGTGTGTGTGTGTGTGTGTGTGTGTGCGTGTGTAGTCAGTATAAATGTGTGTGCATGTTATGCGTGTGTTGAAGTGTCAGTGTGTGGGAGTGTGTAGCGTCTGTGAGTTTACATAGAGACAGTTCAAAAATAAAAATGAAATACAATGGTCCACTCAGATAGTCTGTGTAGCCATTCTGTTAGCTATTTAGCAATCTTATGGCTTGGGGATAGAGGCTGTTCAGGAGCTTGTTGGTGTCAGACTTAATGCACTGGTACCGCTTGCCATGCGGATGCAGAGAGAACAGTCTATGGCTTGGGTGGCTGGAGTATCCTTTCACACCTCCTGATATAGAGGTCCTGGATGGCAGGGAGCTCTGGCCCAGTGATGTACTGGGCTGTCTGCACCACCCTCTGTAGAGCCGTGCGATCGATGACGGAGTTGTTGCCATACCAAGCAGTGATGCGGTCAGTCAAGATGCTCTCAATTTACCAAATGTTGACTGTTAGAGTCATACATTACATTGAGGAAATATTAAGTAATATTAAGTCATTTAATATTAAGTAACACACTTGGAACATACAAAACTCTACGGTTTGATAATTGAACTTGGAATAAGCTGCAAGTCTTCTTAATTCCCATGCATTTGCCTTTTGCCTTGCAAAAGTACTCATCCCTCTTCGCGTTTTTCCAATTTTGTTGCATTACAGCCTGTACTTTACATGTATTTTTTATTTGGATTTCATGTAATGGACATACACAAAATAGTCCAAATTGGTGAAGTGAAATGAAAAAAATTATACAAAAAAACAAAACAGATAAGTGGTGCGTGCATATGTATTCTCCCCTCTGCTATGAAGCCCCTAAATAAGATCTGGTGCAACCAATTATCTTCAGAAGTCACATAATTAGTTAGATTGCACACAGGTGGATTTTATTTAAGTGTCACATGATCTGTCACATGATCTCAGCATATTTACACCTGTTCTGAAAGGCCCCAGAGTCTGCAACACCACTAAGCAAGGGGCACCACCAAGCAATCAGCACCATGAAGACCAAGGAGCTCTCCAAACAGGTCAGCGACAAAGTTGTGGAGAAGTACAGATCAGGGTTGCATTATAAAAAAATATCTGAAACTCTGAACATCCCAACATCCCACCATTAAATCTATTATTTAAAAAAAATGGGAAGAAAATGGCACCACAGCTAACCTGCCAAAAGAGGGACGCCACCAAAACTAATGGACAAGGCAAGGAGAGTATTAATCAGAGAGGCAACAAAGAGACCAACGATAACCCTGAAGGAGCTGCAAAGCAGCACAGCGGAGATTGGAGCATCTGTCCATTGGACCACGTTAAGCCGTACACTCCACAGAGCTGGGCTTTACAGAAGAGTGGCCAGAAAAAAGCCACTGCTTAAAGAGAAAAATAAGCAAACACATTTGGTGTGCGTCAAAAGGCATGTGGGTGTCTCCCCAAACATATGGAAGAATGTACTCTGGTCAGATGAGACTAAAATGTAGCTTTTTGACCATCAAGGAAAACGCAATGTCTGGCGCAAACGCAACACCTATCATAACCTGAGAACACCATCTCCACAGTGAGGTATGGTGGTGTCAGGTTCATGTTTTGGGGATGTTTTTCATCGGAAGGGACTGGGAAACTGGTCAGAATTGAAGGAATGATGGATGGCACTAAATACAAGGAAATTCATTGAGGGAAACCTGTTTGTCTTCCAGAGGTTTTAGACTGTGATGGAAGTTCATCTTCCAGCAGTACAATGACCCTAAGCATACTGCTAAAGCAAAACTCGAATGGTTTTAGGGGAAACATTTAAATATCTTGGGATGGCGTCAAAGCCCAGACCTCACAATCCAATTGAGAATCTGTGGTATGACTTAAAGATTGCTGTACACCAGCGGAACCCATTCAACTTAAAGGAGCTGGAGCAGTTTTGCCTTGAAGAATGGGCAAAAAGCCCAGTGGCTAGATGTGCCAAGCTTACAGAGACATACCCCAAGAGACTTGCAGCTGTAATTGCTGCAAAATGTGACTCTACAAAGTATTGACTTTGGGGGGTTGAATAGTTATGCACACTCAAGTTTTCAGATTTTTTTTGTCTTATTTCTTGTTTGTTTCACAATAAAAACATCTTCAAAGTGGTAGGCATGTTGTGTAAATCAAATGATACAAATCCCCTCAAAATACATTTTAATTACAGGTTGTACGGCAACAAAATAGGAAAAATGCCAAGGGGGTGAATACTTTTGCAAGCCACTGTATCAATAGACTTTTTTTTAGACAAGGTCTTTACAACATCTCATTACACACGCTCTTCTCAAAGGGAAGATGTGTTGGTAGCTGTTGGTAGTTGTTTATGTGTTGGTAGCTGCCCGTTCAAAGTACTGCAATTATAAGACCTACCCCCATCTTCAGCTGTAAGTAGAGAGCATGACAGATCGGTCTTGTTAAATTCCATGGCTATGAAAAGCCATGGGATAATTACCCCAAACACTACAGTACAGTACAGACATCCCGACAGGGTGGAGCTGGAGCTGGGGAGATGTAGGCATGGTTTGTGTACGCCAGAGATAGACAACAGGCGACAAGCTTTCGGGTGACGTTCCTTCATGAGAGCTCAATGTCTTTCAGGGTGAGACAGAAGAAATGTGTCTGTGTCTGAAAGAAATCGGAAGATAACTTCAACAAACAGTCGGCTGGTCCAAACAAAGCCCATAATGAAGATCTAACTAACACCAGCTAAACAATGCACATCGCTAATGCATAGCATATGCTAAAAACAAATTCCTTACGCAACAAAAGACACAGAGCTGGCTCGCATCCCCACTCAACTCTAAAGAGATGAGGTCTGCCTGAAGAGCTAAGCTGGCGCATCAGTGTCCCTCATGGGCAACTACAGAGATGCATCTTTCCATTGGGTCCCTACAATCAAGCTCAGAGCGACAGTCAGAAAAATACAGACCAATACAACACGACTCATCAGTACACTTTTCCACTGCTTTACTGCTCATTCTCCACTGACCTTGTCTTCAGGACAAGAGCTGGCTGATGACAGGATTAATTCTCTGTGAATGATGAAATGCCAGTAAGGCATCAAATTAAGTCCTACTTCTCACCACCACTGTGACAAACAGCTTGTGGAGAAGCATTGATAATTAATGAGATCATTATGTTAATGGTTGGACAACAAGTCTTAGGAAAACCATCCCTCTGGGCTATTGGATTGAACAGGCATACACTACATGACGTATATGGACATCTGCTCGTCGAACATCTCATTCCAAAATGATGGGCATTAGTATGGAGATGATCCCTTCGCTGCTGTAACAGCCTCCACTCTTCTGGGAAGGATTTCGATCTTGACAAACCATATCTGTATGGATCTCACTTTGTGCACAGGGGCGTTGTCATACTGAAACAGGAAAGTTGGAAGCACAGAATCGTCTAGAACATTATTGTATGCTGTAGCGTTAAGATTTCCCTTCACTGGAACTATGGGGCCTAGCCCAAACCATTAAAAACTGCCCCAGACCATTATTCCTTGTCGACCAAACTTGGCACTAAGCATTCTGGCAGATAGCGTTATCCTAGCATCCACCAAACCCAGATTTGTCCATTAGACTGCCAGATGGTGAAGCGCGATTCATCACTCCAGAGAATTCCTTTCCACTGCTCCAGAGTCCAATAGCGGCGAGCTTTACACCACTCCAGCCGACCCTTGACATTGCGCACGGTGATCTTAGCCTTGTGTTGCTCGGCCATCGACGCCCATTTAGTGAAGCTCCCGACAAACAGTTATTGTGCTGACGTTGCTTCCAGAGGCAGTTTGGAACTCGGAAGTGAGTGTTGTAAACAAGGACAGGCGATTTTTGCGCGCCTCAGCACTCTGCGGTCCTGTTTTGTGAGCTTGTGTGGCCTACCACTTTACGGCTGAGCCGTTGTTGCTCCTAGACGTTTCCACTTCACAATGACAGCACTTACAGTTGACCGTGGCAGTTCTAGCAAGGCAGAAATTTGACAAACTGACTTGTCGGAAAGGCGGCATCCTATGGCGGCGCCACGTTGAATGTCACTGAGCTGTTCAGTAAGGCCATTCTGCTGCCAATGTTTGTCTACGGAGATTGCATGGCGGTGTGCTCGATTTTATACACCTGTTGGGTGTGGCTGAAATTGCCGAATCCACTATTTTGAAGGTGTGTTCACATACTTTTGTATATACTGTATAGTATATCTCCTAGATATAGGACAGACACTTCAAAACTTTATTCCTTACGATTTCTTTTTTGGGCTGTCTTTTTTGCCATTTATGAACATGTTATTCAATGCATTTCTATGGGCTATAGTAGTAAAGGTCAAATTCAATATTTGATTTTTGGGGGGGATACCTAAAGGGGTATCTTCAAAATCAAATAGTTGAATGATATATGTTATGACCATCTTAACATGTGCAAGGATTGTTTCCAAGAGACCATTCTTGTAGTGCTTTCCTGCAGTCAATGACCAAAAGCACCCTCTTTGGCCTCATGGGTGGAATGTTTTTCAAAATTTCTTAATTAGTAAAGATTACGTACTGTTTCAGGTCAAATAGTTTTGTTGTGTTTCGGTCTTCTGTGGTGTTTATACATTGTAATATTGGGATGCAAACTCAAAATTGAATAAATGTCAACTCTGTATCTGACATGGTACAGGTGTCTTCTTTTTTTTTAAGCCCACAACCATGTGTGTGAGGTTTATACTTTTGTTTCAAAGTTGCTTTGTTTAAAACTACCAAGAATCCCTCGGTGTGACCCAAATTTTGCAGTAAAAGGTTAAATGTCACATAGAACATACCCAGAACGTGGTTACCATGTGGTTCTAAACACAATTCATGGGAACATTGCAAGAACATTCATGTGTCCAGTTTTCTGTGGGTTAGGAAAATATTCCATCGACGTCCCACCAAACATACACAGAAGAACATGGTTGTCATGTTCTCCGGGTATTTTTGTGGCACAGAGTCTATATGGATTATTCTACACCCAGCCAGAGACAGTAGCCGCAGCTTCGCCCTTGCAAAGAAACCTGAAACAGATTGGCTAGTGAAACGCACCCTCGGTCCTCTGATTGGACCAGCAAACTATCAATCAACACAGGCTGGGTGAACTAGAGAAGAGATTGCTGATTTGCAGTACAGCTATAGGATCGGGTGCAGCACAAACGTAAAATTGAAGGGAGAGTGGATTGTCATAATAAATAAATATGCAGCTTAAAAAAGAATGGTAATCAAGAATATGATTAATTGCTTACTTTATAAGCTCACCAGCAATGGGGCAACAATTAGTAGCCAACTGTTCTTTTGGTATGCAAAGATGGCTTGAATTTGATAATTAACTTATGATGCTTGCATTTGGAATTTGTTGTTCAAATGAATATTTACTGTGGCGAAGACGCATCGTAGAAACGGTTTTCCACTTGTGCTCTCCAAACTTCCATCAGTGGACAGTACTTTTTTCCTCTAGTTGAACTCTTTGCTGTTGTTTTCACACATTTTAATGCATATGTGGTAAATCTATATTCCATATAATACTACAATCATTACTAGCGTTTCATCATTCCATCCCTGTACCATTTATTGCAACAATTAGAGGTTTCTGTTTCATGTTTGATAGGCCCACGATACATTGTCATTTTTTCATTTAGTCAACCATTTCTCACCCTGCTCTGAGTGGGCGTGATGTTTATTGTGCAAATGAGCGTTGACAAGACTCATGAGGTAGAAGTTCTATTTATTCAACGTATGGTTTCTGTTGGTCATATTTCCAGGGTTATGTCATCGTTCCGTGTGTCTGTGTCCAGAAAAACAGGCAGCGTTTCTCAGCCAGTCCAAATCATGAATCAGCTGGCATCATTTTTATGGATATATACAAAGAAATGTCAATTGAAAAAAGGTCAAATGAAACAATGTGCAGCGAGTTTACAGTCTTTCCAGGTTCAGTTTGAAGTGATTGTGTTAGCTGTGTTGTTGGCTAGCTCCTCTGAACAACAGTGTCCTGACGAGAGAGCACATTTTCTATCCCAGGCGAAATCGCGCCTCATTAGCTCATAGTTATGGATGTATCCAAATAAATGTCACTAGAAAACAGCTTAAACGAATGCAGATACTTTGCTGTTATTCTGGCTTTTTGACATGACTCTAAGTTAGCCGTAGTTGCCTAGCTAATCAGACTTAATGATTATTAATGATATTTTAACACCATGCATTCATGGAACAATAATTTATCTTTCAATTTTTTTTGATGCTGCTAGACAGCCCTTTTCATGATGTTGTCTTCAACACATTTTTGATTAACCTATGCCAACACATTTATTTAATAGGCAAGTCAGTTAAGAACAAATTCTTATTTGACAATTACAGCCTTCCACAGCCAAACCCTCCACTAACCCAGACAACGCTGGGCCAATTGTGCACTGCCCTGGGAAGATCGAACCAAGATCTGTAGTGACACCTCTAGCACGGAGATGCAGTGCCTTAGACTGCTGCACCACTCAGGAGACACCATGACATTACATAGGCCAGTCAAAATGTGTTGAAGCCAAAATAATGAAAAGGGCTGTCTGGTAGCCTAAAAAAATAGACAAAGATTTGTAGTCGAACAAGTAAATATATATATATATTTTTAGTTGACAAATTTGCTTATACAGAAATGACTCAACATGTCTTCACCTGGGATTTGATCTCACAACCTCTTGGTTCACAGTATTCCAATCTTCCTGCTACAGTATGTCACCTTGTCCGTGTCGGGTATCAGTTAATCTGACTACTATTGTGCCTTCACCCTGTTGCTTACACCAATCAAGTTGTTTCAGATCTACACAAGTGTCTAGGGAGGAGATTTGAGGGTTTCTTCTGGACAGGGCCTAACTATACTGGCCCAATAAGCAGATGCCCTAGAGACATCTTGGGATAGTGGTTAGGGTGTTAGAAGTTGGTGTTGGTGGCTGAGGTTTGAGACTCTCTAGGGGAGTCACCCTACTCTCACGTTCTTAGTAAATCTCAGCTAAAAGTACACTCAAGCATTTCTGCTTGTTTCTTGATCATAGTGATTCAGGAGTGTCATTAAAACAGGTTATTGTGTCCCACCAACATCATACAACTATACGGACCTTACATTTTTTTTGATAGAAGTAAATCAAATCAATGCTGGGAAAATAATCAAATGAACTGCTAACAGACACAGACATGGTGGCGTTGCAGAAATGTCTGAATGCTATGAACCAATAGGTTGAGTAGTTCAAATCCCATGTGAGGGCAGGTTAAATAACAATTATTGTGTAAATTAACAATGTCATCAAACACTGTGTCAGGACAGTTTGGGCAACCCTACTGTATGTTAAGAGCTCTGTGTGTAAATATCCCTTACAAAAAGAGTGATTGGTTTGCCTTGTGGGGGAGAATGTTTCTTAGGTACAATCAGGCGACCTCCTGACAACTTTATGCACAGAAATGTTCTTGTAACGTTCCTGTAAAATCTGTCTAGAACATGAATGTCTTACGTTCTGAGATCATGGCAACCGCGCTCTGTGTATGTTTGGTGTGACGTTGATGGAATGTTCTCCTAACCCCCACGGAAACCGGACGCAGGAATGCTCTCGCAACGCTCTCATGAAATGTGTCTGGCATGCATTTTTTGTCTTTCCACTTTCCATTTAGCTAATCCTCTCTGATTGATCGTACCTGGTGGACACCCTGTTTTTCGGGCTCACTTTCTTCGATGAGGACAAGCCTCTGTTTTGCCGACCTTTCTTTTCCGACACAGCTTTAGTAATAGAAGTCTAAGACAGTAACGTGCAGCTGTGGGGAGAACGTGAGGAGACAGGTGGGAAGGCTGAGTCATCAGAGACTATGGAGTTCCTTCCCTAATGACAGACAGTGTGTGCATCCCAAATGGCACCCTATTCCCATGGGCCCTGATCAAAAGTAGTACACTACATAGAGAATAGGGTGCCATTTGAGACATACACAGTGTTTTGTCTTCCTCTGAAGTGTGTATACTTTCCATGATTTTCAGTCTTAACATTTAGCAGGTTCTCTCCAATTTCCCTAACAGAAAGCGTATGCGTTGAGACACAAGGAAATGGAGGCACACACAACGGTGGAAAATATGGTGTAATGCCATAGAGTCACGTGCCAAACAAGCTTTAACAATGTCCCATTAACACCAACATGTGTCTGCAGATACGTTCTGTCTTTAAAAGCAATGGCTGCCTTGCTTGCTAAAGATGTTTATTTTCCTTAAATAATGGAATTTTTATTTAACCTTTATTTAGCAGTCATGCTGAGACTACGTTCTCTTTTGCAGATGAGCCCTGCATGAATACATCAATAAACAACAATTACACTATACATATCTATACTGAACAAAAATATAAACCCATGAGCTGAAATAAAAGATCCCAGAATGTTTCCATACACACAAAACACGTATTTCTCTCAAATTTTGTGAACAAATTTGTTTACATCCCTGTTAGTGATCATTTCTCCTTTGCCAAGATAATCCATTCACCTGAGACGTGTGGCATATCAAGAAGCGGATTAAACATCATGATCATTACACAGGTGAACCTTGTGCTGGAGACAATAAAAGGCCACTCTAAAATGTGCAGTTTTGTCACACAACACAATGCCACAGATGTCTCAAGTTTTGAGGGAGCATGCAATTGACATGCTGACAACAGGAATGTCCACCAGAGCTGCTACCAGAAAATGGACTGTTAATTTTTCCACCATAAGTCCCCGCCAACAACGTTTTAGAGAATTTGGCAGTACATCCAGCCGGCTTCATAACCGCAGACCATGTGTAACCATGCCAACCCAGAACCTCCACATTCTTCACCTGCAGGATCGTCTGAGACCAGCCCCCAAAACCATTGATGCAACTTTCTGTCTATAATAAAGCCATTTTGTGGGGATAAACGCTGCATCCCAAGTGGGTGGGCCTATGCCCTCCCAGGCCCACCCATGGCTGCACCATTGCCCAGTCATGTGAAATCCATAGATTAGGGTCTAAGTAATTTATCTCAATTGACTGATTTCTTTTTGGTTCTGGGTAGAACCCTTTGCAGAGGGTTTTTATCTAGAACCTTCTACGTTTGTAGGGTTCTATAAAGAAACCCCTGTATATGGTTCTACCTAGTATATGTTCTACCCTGTATATGGTTCTACCTACCTTCTAACAATAATCATTTTATAATCTAAAGGTTCTTCCTAGAACCCTCTTGGAAGGGTTCCACCAGCCTTATTAGCCTTAAAAATGATATCATATATGACAATACATTACATGCTAAATGGCATATATATATCATGAGGCCTTTCTTTGAGGGCCTTTCTTTGGTGTTAGGAATCTCATGGCTTACAGGCCACATCCGGCCTGCAAATCACATTATGCTGGCTTGCAAAGTGATTTGTAATTCATATTGGAATCTAGCCAAAGTTGGAATATCCAACAGGTTAATATTGTTAATCACCCGTATCCAGAATGACTGCCAGAGTATGGAAGATTTAGTACTGAGACTCAGCAGTGGAAAAAGTACTTAATTTTCATACTTGAGTAAAAGTAAAGATAGAATAGAATAGAAAATTACTCAAGTTTAAGTGAAAGTCACCCAGTAAAATACTACTTCAGTATCAAAAGTAAATATAATTGCTAAAATATACTTTAAGTATCAAAAGTAAAAGTATAAATCATTTCAACTTCCTTACATTAAGCAAACCTGACGGCACATATATTTTTTACATTGACGGATAGCCAGGGCACGCTCCAACACTCAGACATAATTTACAAACGAAGCATTTGTGTTTAGTGAGTCCGCCAGATCAGAGGCAATAGGGATGACCAGGGATGTTCTCATGATAAGTGTGTGAATTGGAAAATTTTCCTGTCAAAATGTAATGAGTAATTTTGGGTGTCAGGGTAAATGTATAGAGTAAAAAGTACATACTTTTCTTTAGAAATGTAGTGAAGTAAAAGTAAAAGTTTCTAACAATATAAATATTAAAGTAAAGATTCACAAATTGACTGAAGTATTACTTTAAAGTATTTTTACTTAAGTACTTTACACTTCTTCTGAGTAGACCTGAATCATCTAAACTGGAACAACCATCTCAGTAACTGGCATAATAAATCCAACAATTTGGATTAGTTTAGAAAACAGTATGTTATTTATCGTTGTGTTGTCACATTCTGACCTTAGTTCTTTTATAATGTCTTTGTTTTAGTATGGTCAGGGCGTGAGTTGGGTGGGTTGTCTACCAGAGCTGCCAGAGTCTCCCGTCTGTCCGGAGCTGCCAGTCTCCCGTCTGTCCGGAGCTGCCAGAGTCTCCCGTCTGTCCGGAGCTGCCAGAGTCTCCCGTCTGTCCGGAGCTGCCAGAGTCTCCCGTCTGTCCGGAGCTGCCAGAGTCTCCCGTCTGTCCGGAGCTGCCAGTCTCCCGTCTGTCCGGAGCTGCCAGAGTCTCCCGTCTGTCCGGAGCTGCCAGTCTCCCGTCTATCCGGAACTACCAGAGTCTCCCGTCTGTCCGGAGCTGCCAGAGTCTCCCGTCTGTCCGGAGCTGCCAGAGTCTCCCGTCTGTCCGGAGCTGCCAGAACCGCCGTTCACTCCGGAGCTGCCGGAGTCTCCCGCCTGTCCGGTCTATGTTAGTTTTTCTATGATTTGCTATTTCTGTGTTTGGCCTGGTATGGTTCTCAATCAGAGGCAGCTGTCAATCGCTGTCCCTGATTGAGAACCATATTTAGGTAGCCTGTTTTCTATTGTGTTTCGTGGGTGATTATTTTCTGTTTTGTGTCTTCACCAGACAGGACTGTTTTCAGTAGTTTCTCTTTGTTATTTTTGTTATTTCCGTGCTCCCATAATAAATAGGGACACATACCACGCTGCACCTTGGTCCTCACCTTCTTCCACCAACAATGGCCATTACATGTGTAGCATAAAATGTATCAACCAATCAATGTAAATGCAAAAACAGAGATATTAAAGTAAAAAAACTATTCTGTAAATCTCCCTGCAATAGAGCATGATGGGAAATATTGTATATGGTTCTTTGGAGAACACTTCTTGCCTTCCAAATAATCCTTCTTGCCTTCCAAAGAATCATCAAATAACCCTTTCTTCCAAAAAGGGTTCTTCTGATCAAAACGGTTATTGGTAGAACCCTATCCCTCCGCAAAGAAACCTTTTGGAACACTTTTTTCTAAGAGTGTAAGATCCTGTGTGTGTGTGTGTGTGTGTGTGTGTGTGTGTGTGTGTGTGTGTGTGTGTGTGTGTGTGTGTGTGTGTGTGTGTGTGTGTGTGTGTGTGTGTGTGTGTGTGTGTGCGTGTGCGTGTGCGTGTGCATGTGTGTGTGTGTGTGTGTGTGTGCTTTTGCTGCTGTGTTTGAATTCCCCCGTTCTGGCCATTTGAGAATCTGTCATTAGAGAAGCCACAACATCAGTTGAGTTCGTGATTCAGCCCCCATCACACCACTGTTTAGGAATGTTTTGACTTGTATGATGGGACAATTATAGGGTGACAGAAGATGATAAAACATAGGTACAGTAGAAGACAACCCAACTGTGTTTGTATGAGTCCATTTGGTATCTTGAAGTTGGGAGTTAGAAGCTTGAAAATGCAACCTGTGACACACAGAGAGAGAGACACAGAGAGAGAGAGACACAGAGGGAGAGACACAGAGAGAGAGAGACACAGAGAGAGAGAGACACAGAGAGAGATTCTAACAGGTAGAATAAACCTCTTCAGAATGGCATGGCTCACAATTTCGTTTTTTTATTCTCGGTAATACCAATCACCCCACTGAAGACATTCTTTAAAAAAGTATACTCATCCATAACATACTTTATATGGGCAAATAAAACTCGTAGAATAAAAATAAAAGTTTTGCATCTTCCAAAATCTGAGGGGGATTTCAACCTTCCAGACTTGGAATTGTATCAACTCGCCACCCAGGGATTTTACTTGAGACGTAATAGTTAAATGCACTAAAGAGAAACAATGTGTACATATTTAAGATAAGCATTCTCATCCCAGAATCTTTTCACGTGTCTATTTTCAAAGGATAAATCTAAGAACAACACCACGTTCATAGTTAAGAACACTATACCAATGTGAAAGAAAAATAAACAAATTCTACAAGAACCAATACCATTCCTGAAAAACACCCTATGGAACAATCCTTGTATAGCTTTTCAGAATTCACAAAATGGCTTCATAGAAACGTTAACGACTTGGTAATTTAAAGTAAACTAAAAGTAATACATTTACTTCCGTGACAGAATTCAAAAGCAATTTTGGATTGGCCAACGTACAAATATATGCAACTTAAAAGCTTCATTTCACAAAAGGTCCATTTGAAAGCTTTTGGACACCAGAATAATCTGGAGGGAGTCCTATTTGAGTCAGAAAGGGATGTGCATTTGATAGGTAAGATATACAAAACCTTGCAGATAGCCTATCTAACTGACAATATATTTAAAAATAAATGAACTATTGAAACAGAAGTGACATTGGCACACGATGGAGGGAATGTTGGAACATAACTCACAAAATTACAGTGAATGAAAATGCACGCTCAATCCACTATAAACTAATGTATATGATTGATTACACAAGGGACAAAATGTACTTATTCTACAGCACAACAGCAGAATCATATCTTAAGTGTAAAACTAACAATGACTCAGTAATCCATGCCTTCTGGGAATGCTATAAAGCCCCAAGGTTATGGGCGGAGTTACAAGGTCAGCAGTCAGAAGTATTACAATGTAAATGTACTTCTAATCCATCTGTCTACATATTTCAAGACATGGCATATGAGGGTGCAGTGAGATACCCCATGGGTTGGACAATACTTTTCTCGTCAATCATCTTGAAAAAACGTATACTTAAAAACTGGAACTCAACCAATCCTCCATCGTTAACATAATGGAAAAGAAAAATGCTTTAATGGGCGACAAAATGGTGCAGTTTGAGGCAATGTGTCGGAGAATGATGCGGGCTCTGGTGATGGGGGTGTGAGCAGGTGGGTCTGGGCAGGTGTGATATCATTGCTGTTTGTGTGTCAGTATGTCATCGTTTGTATGTGTATGTTTTGTAATGTTTGTAGCAGAAAAACATCTCTGAAGCTTCAAGCTAGCTTGGCCTTATGCCTTCACCTTTCTCTACAGTAAATTAGTGTAACAGTATAGCTTCCGTCCCTCTCCTCGCCTCGAACCAGGGACCCTCTGCACAAATCGACAACAGCCACCCTCGAAGCATCGTTCCACAAAAGCCGCGGCCCTTCAGATCAAATCAAATCAAATTATCACATACACATGGTTAGCAGATGTTAATGCGAGTGTAGCGAAATGCTTGTGCTTCTAGTTCCGACAATGCAGTGATAACCAACAAGTAATCTAACTAACAATTCCAAAACTACTGTCTTATACACAGTGTAAGGGGATAAGGAATATGTACATAAGGATATATGAATGAGTGATGGTACAGAGCAGCATACAGTAGATGGTATCGAGTACAGTATATACATACTAGATGAGTATGTAGACAAAGTAAACAAAGTGGCATAGTTAAAGTGGCTAGTGATACATGTATTACATAAGGATGCAGTCGATGATGTAGAGTACAGTATATACGTATGCATATGAGATTAATAATGTAGGGTAAGTAACATTATATAAGGTAGCATTGTTTAAAGTGGTATATTTGTGGCTAGTGATATATTTACATCATTTCCCATCAATTCCCATTATAAAGTGGCTGGAGTTGGGTCATTGTCAATGACAGTGTGTTGGCAGCAGCCACTCAATGTTAGTGGTGGCTGTTTAACAGTCTGATGGCCTTGAGATAGAAGCTGGGGGAACAACTACTTCAAGGGCTCAGAGAGAGTGACTTCACCGATTGAAACGCTATTAGCGCGCACCCCACTAACTAGCTAACCATTTCACATCAGTTACACTCACCCCCCTTTTGACCTCCTCCTTTATCCACAGCAACCAGTGATCCGGGTCAACAGCATCAATGTAAAAGTTTACCTTCCATCCCTACCAGGGCTCAAATCGCTCCACAAGAGCCCTAGTGACGTCACCGATTGAAACGCTATTAGCGCGCACCCATCTAACTAGCTAGCCATTTCACATTGGTTACATTAGCCTGGGGAGTCTCTTCAGACAGCTTCATTTCATCCACATGCCAACACTTAAGTCACACTAACTCACTGCCTACATTAACACATTTCTGTAAATTTACTCCAAAACTTGTGCAGTTAGCTATTGCAACTCTATATTACAGTATAGTACTGTATAGAGCAATGCATTATGGGAGCTTAATGGCATTTTGCTAAACTGCCATATGTGTTGCATCCATTAGTGAGAATGCTGTACCCCACAGAATATAGTACCATAAATGTTTATACTGTAAATCTACCGAAATGTGCTTTACTGAATATAATATTGACTGTAATTTATTGTAATTCAGTACCACCACACAGAATGCAATAATGTAATATTGTGATTTTGGAATCTAAAAGCTTTTTCCTGTGAATCTACACCAATTCACTAGCTATTGTGTGGCCAGTATTATACTGCAATTCAGATCCACCCCACAGAATATAGTACCATACTATACATTTGGAGTGCCAAAAACCTTTTGTGGATGCATGGTCTTGTTTTGCTCATTAACACATTTGAAGGTGTGCCTTTTAAGAGGCTTTACTTGTTGAAACCATTAGTGCTGTACCAACCTGAGTGGGAAAGGGGGTCACGTCTTCAGAACCTGCTCCAGTTTCTACGCTGGCAGGACAAGGGCCAACGCCACCATCCCATATCCCTACCCCCTTCACCAGACAACAACAATGACCCAGACCTTTCCACATAGCCACCCAAACCACCACGCACGATGTCTCAGAAACAGCTTCCACCTTCGCACCTTCAACAAATCCCTTCCTTTCCACCTACACCCCCTCCAAACCCCTGGTCAAATGGGAGCTGGTTTCGAGAGAGGCCATACAACCGGAAGACCCCCGACCTCACAAATCCAGTTCTTAGACGACGACGTTGACCCAAACTGGACAAAAATGACCGAACGAAGAAGACCAGAAAAACAACAGACCAACAAGCGACCAACCCAGAACCCAAACCCAGAAGCCAGAAAACACGACCTGCCAAACCCCCTATCCCCTCAGAGAAACCGTCTCCCTCCCCGTCCATTACCTCTTCTGATTGCTCCTCCCTGACCCTTACTGTCCCCTGATTCCCCACTCCCACCACCAACTGCTCCTGACCCACCTGCCATAACTCCTACTATTCCTGACTACTCCCCCTGCCCCTAAGCGACCCAGATCCACACCACTTAGCCCTCCATGCCCCTGGTCCCGCACAGTAGCACTACAGCCTCAGTCCAGACCGTCTGGACCCTCTCAGCCATTTTCACCACCCCATTCCCCACATGGATTACAATGAGATTGCAATGCCTATCCTGCATATTGTGTGCTTAATAAAAAATAAAAAAACATTTGTGAGCATCTTTTAGAGGCCGTTTTACGGGAGACTGCCCCCCGACTGGACCAGCCATATGACACCTTGTACAAAAGGACACCACATTCCAGGCATTCTCTGAAAGTGTACACACACAACACATCTCACTTGAAGAGTTGTCACCTGGATGTACACTGATTTGGAAGATATTATGCAAATGTGAAAATTACACTTTTTTAAGAGACATGTTGGTTGCTGAGAGATTTTTCCACATTTGTTCGAATTCAAGTAGTGTGATTTGCCAAATGAAAGACAATGAAATTCATACAAGTAACAATGACAGATGATACCTTCTATTCTTCCTAAATTATTATCAGGACAAACTTTTTTTTTTTTAAATCAGTCAACACTCAAGCTACAACTATGTCAATGAATGCTAAATCACATTAAATGTAAGAGAGTAGTGTTATTGTAAAACGTGTTCCGAATGTAGATGTTATTGTGCTCTAAATATACGAGTCGCATTCCACGAGCATGGCTGAAGATCTATGCCAGGGTCAATGGATCAGCACATCTCCGACCCCGCGCGCTCCAGTTGCCATGCGTGTCAGAGGGACAGCTGGAGCACGTGCATATCAGTCTTATAATGTACAGCTCATTTTGGAGGATACCTGCAACCCGTATGTATTTGATGTAGCTGTTCGATACAGTTTATACTTCACAGTGTGTCCAAAAGCCTAATTTTCTATGTTATTATTCAAATTATTAGAATGGTTTCACAATAGCTGTAACGGGGGAAAAAAACAATGTATCCCATTGAATATGAAAACAACATTTATCTCTTCTTGTCCAAAACGTTTTCGCCCCTTCTCAAAATTGGCAGATTTTGTTGGTAAAGGAATCTATGTTTACAATGTTAGGTCTACTCCTGAGTCCAGATTGAAGCCACGGTTTGAAGCAGAAACTTCAGCGCACGGAGAGAGGGCGTAAAACCTTCGCAAAACTTCCTCTATTCCACAGCCAATGGCAAGGCCCGATCTATAAATCTAGCCCTCTGATTTGCTTTCCTGTCCTGTTCCTAGCCTGACTGACAGCCTGCAGGAAATCTTTTTTCCTCGGTCTTTCGTTCCAAGGGCTCCAGTGAGATTGAGAGGGGGCAACACTTCTGATCAGAGGCTCAACAGCGCAGGGCAGTTTCTTCAGAGGAGCGAAGAGGAAGAGTGCGCGAGACAGGGTGCCCCATCCTTCACACAAACTGGAGGAATCCACACTCCAACACTAATGGCTGTTTGAGAAAATAATAATTTCCCCCCTCTCTCTTTCTCTGGGACTTTTGGCTACTAGTTCTCTCTAAATCAGAAATTGTCACAAGTATTTTTTCAGTTGCTCTTGAAAAATTAATCCGCCTTTGCCGTGGATGTCCCTGGCGACCATGGATACCCATATAAGATGGAAAGTAAAACGGAGGATAAAGGACGCGCAAATCACTTTAGCAATAATTCTACTTTTTGTCACATCGCAAGCAAGTTCAGGTAAGATCCCTTTCGGACACCGCAGCCTGAATTTTTTTTGCAGGCTATTGCTGCTTAGCACTTTTTGTTCCGTCGTCTGTTTTAGACAGTAAAATGTTCTCATGTGCAACAAGTCCCTATCATACCCTTGTGTCCCGGTAGCAGCCTCTCTAAAAACGTGCTTTAGTTGTCTGGTTTCTGGAATGTGGTCCACATTATTGGTGTCATAAACTGAAATGACCGGGGGCCCGGTCAAGGATTTTAAATGGCACTGGTGCTTGTTCGCATACTTTGTCCTGCATAGTTCTCTCCAGTTTGTTGTCAAAGTTTATCGATTTGTTAAGACCCGATGCATAGAGGACTTGCAGCGCCAAATGAGAACTCCTTTTCCATGAACTTGTGCCAAAAGTTCTCTCTCATCCATTCAGATGAATTTCGCTGCCTCCGGCGATGGATTTGTGCACTCTGAAAGATGGGGTCATCTATAGACATCTATAGTGCTACTTCTGATGCACATATTTTTGCATACATTATTAGTGTCTTTAAAACTTTATTGTGTTGGGCGCACATAGGCTACACGTTGCCATGGGGTTTGTAGGCCTACTTTATAGATATATAGAGTATACCTTTTATTCCCTGCCTAGTGTTGAGTTGATCAACCTGGAAACAATGCCCCTATCACTTTTTATGGAACGATATCATCTTTCTTTTTTTAGGCCTACTTTTTATGTAGCATAACTGGAAAAAAACATTAAGCAGTTTTTGTGGATATGATATCAAAAAGGTAGTAATTGCCTTAGTTTTCGTATATGGCAACATTTTGGCTTAAGTTGCTATTTTAAACTTGACGACAAGGACATCCAACACTGTCCTCCAGATTCCCCACATGAAACAGTAAGTCAAAGGGGTATTTATTTAATGAGAGACAGAATGGAGCTCAGCTCTAGTCAGAGGGCGTGCCCGTCCAGCGTCTGAAGTAGCAAGGTGGAGCCTATGGATGCGCGTGACATACCTCATAACCGCTATAACAGTGCAATGTCTCTGTGAAATCTTCAAGGTTATAAAAAAAAAAATAAAAAAAATAAAACATCCCATAAATATTTCTCTGGCAATCCTCCAGCATTCCAGCTGTCTGTTTTATGTGCCCTGTGATGACAAAACAAGGTTATTTATGATCACTTGTAACCTAAAAACTTTTTTTGAAAACAGTGTTCCTGTGAACCTATATGGCTTTGCAATCATGCCGTTTTTACGCTGCTTTTCAACACCCTTATTAGAATGTCAAATCACTTTTGGAAATTAATTGTATGAGTTAGGAATGAATGGGATTCATGATATCCTCATTGGTTTTGGTTTTTGGGTTTGTCAATGGTTATTTGGACATTTGCTTGGGTTAGGCAAAGGGGGTGCTTAAACCGCTTCACCTTGAGTGATTTGTAAGGGGGGCTCTGGCTGAGAGTTTTCCTTATGCGAGGGAGGATACTTAATTTTTCTCAATATCTAACAGGTATGAATACAGAAGTTAATCACGCAGCTGACCAAATTACGCAAGATTTGACTTCTGGGCTAACAGAGATTACATGTAGCTAGGTGAAGGACGGGGGTCCGAGCCATGGACAGGAGCAGTGGGGTGGGAGTATGAGTCAGGCCAAGGCCTAGTGGCCTGGCCTACATATATTCTTAGCTCACTTGACTGCCTGGCATGGTGCTACAGTGGATCTCTCAGTCAGTCAACCAGCTGGGTCAACCAGCCAGCCAGTCAACAGGCTGTTAGATAAACAGATAGCCTGGTCTGTTCTCTCCACATACCTCAAAGGACGAGGCAGAAAAAAAACGCACATCTGAGCTGAAGATGCGGCGAGCTGGAGTGGATTCAATTAAATTCCCTATTTGACTGGAATTTGATAACCTAATTTGATTTCCAGTCAACCTAAGTTGCATGGACGTGCACAGACATGTCAGAGTGGTGTGCTAATGATGGAAACAAATTCATATTCATGTGAATTATCAATGCAGACTGATAGTTGATTATTGCCTTTTGGGTTACACAAGGGATTGGCCTTGAACTTTTTCCCTGTAAAAGAAATGGCCAGGTCTCTCTTTTGAAAAAGAGGTCTTCTGTTTTCAAATCAACCTGGTAAATTAATGGTAAAAAAAATTCAAGGGCTGTGGTCTTGTCATTGGTTATATGTGATTGACCGAACCATACCCAGTTCCTAGCAATTAATTATATATACACTAAACGACTGACAGGAGGCGCTGTTTTGAAGCTACCACACCTCCATTATTCTAGAAACCATTTAGGAAACTATATAAATGAATTTACTCATGTCTACATTTGTTTTTGCCAGGTTTATTCTATTCCAGACACCTTAATGCATACCTTTAAATTATATTATGTAAGCTAAACATATGAATAAAAAAAATATATATACTTTTTTTCCCATTAAAGTATAGTTTTTAGAAAGTACTAATTTTACTGTCCCCACTACAACAATAAATACTTAAATAGATGTACATTTGTCCTTGAAACATTAAAAATGATATACTTTAGAATTCCATTCATTCCAAGGGAGTACTGCTTTTCTGAGGAGTGCCAATATGGCCACTCAATGGCCAAAACATAGCATCGACATAACAAGGTTCATATACATCATTAGTTCAGAGTCATGTCAGAATAGCTCCAGATGACTGGAGAGTTGGACTGGAGTTTTACTAGGATTATAGGGCGTTGGACAGAACTCACTATGAAGCTGCTGGCTTTAATCAACTCTTAAAGACCAACAGAAGAAAACAACCAGAGTTAAATGATTGCCTGTGATGCTGCAACACTTCCTGAAACCAGTATATATGCAAGTATGTGTGAAGTTTTCATAACTCGGTATTGGCTAGCAAGAGCCTTATTTCATTGCTATTGTTGCCAATGTCACCCTAAGCAGTTTTTTTATCCAAAAATGTAACCAACAATCATGAAAATATTTATTTTACAGGAAATAAGCATAATACATATTCTAGCTAGATTATCAAGAATAACTTTTAAACTGTAACATACATAGTGTGTAACAGCTGTTGAATTCCACCAGATTACCTGATTAACAGGTTACAGTGCAACAAAACACCCCCGTATCAAGATCAGACAGGTCTCGACTAGGTTTGCACATTTTGGGGAATATTCAGAGGTAGAAACTTTCTGTGGGAGTTAACCAGAATATATGGGAATTAACGGGAAAAAATGTGAATTACCGGAAATATATGAAAATTAATACAATTGAAATGTAGATGTTTTTTTTTGCATTTTTGCATATATTTGCCATATCATAAGGAGACAGAAACATACAGTGCCTGACAAAAGTTTTCACCCCCCTTTGTGTTTTTCCTATTTGTTGCATTACTAATTTAAATATATTTTTATTTGGATTTCATGTAATGGACATACACAAAATAGTCCAAATTGGTGAAGTGAAATGATTAAAAATAATAATAATAAATGGAAAAGTGTTGCGGACATATGTATTCACCCCCTTTGCTATGAAGTCCCTAAATTAGATCTGGTGCAACCAATTACATTCAGAAGTCACATAGTTAGTTAATATAAGACCACCTGTGTGCAATCTAAGTGTCACATGATCTGTCACATGATCTCAGTATATATACACCTGTTCTGAAAGGCCCCAGAGTCTGCAACACCACCAAGCAAGCGGCACCACCAAGCAAGCAGCACTATGAAGACCAAGGAGCTCTCCAAACAGGTCAGGGACAAAGTTGTGGAGAAGTACAGATCAGGGTTGGGTTATAAAAATATATACCTGAAACTTTGAACATCCCACAGAGCACCATTAAATCCATTATTAAAAAATGTAAAGAATATGGCACCACAAAAAAATTGCCAAAAGAGGGCCTCCCACCAAAACTCACGGACCAGGCAAGGAGGGTATTAATCAGAGAGGCAACAAAGAGACCAAAGATAACATGAAGGAGCTGCAAAGCTCCACAGCGGAGATTGGAGCATCTGTCCATAGGACCACTTTAAGCCGTACACTCCACAGAGCTGGGCTTTACTTAAGAGTTGGCTAAAAAAATAAGCATACATGTTTGGTGTTCGCCAAAAGGCTTGTGGGAGACTCCCCAAACATATGAAAGAAGGTACTCTGGTCAGATTAGACTAAAATTGATCTTTTTGGCCACCAAGGAAACACTGTGTTTGGCGCAAACCTAACACCTCTCATCACCCCGAGGACACCATCCTGATGCTGCCACCACCATGCTATGGGGATATTTTTCATTGTCAGGGACTGAGAAACTAATTGACGGAATGATGGATGGCGCTAAATACAGGGAAATTATTGAGAGAAACCTGTTTCAGTCTTCCAAAGATTTGAGACTGGGACGGAGATTCACCTTCCAGCAGGCCAATGACCCTAAGTATACTGCTAAAGCAACACCATTTGGTTTAAGGGGAAACATTTACATGTCTTGGAATGGCCTAGTCGAAGCCCAGACCTCAATCCAATTGAGAATCTGTGGCATGACTTAAAGATTGCTGTACACCAGCAGAACCCATCCAACTTGAAGGAGCTAGAGCAGTTTTGCTTTAAAGATGGGCAAAAGTCCCAGTGGCTAGATGTGCCTAAAGAGAATATACCCGAAGAGACTTGCAGCTGTAATTGCTGCAAAAGGTGGCTGTAGAAAGTATTGTCTTTGGGGGGGTGAATATTTATGCACGCTCAAGTTTTCTATTTTTTGTCTTATTTATTTTTTGTTTCACAATAAAACATATTTTGCATCTTTAAAGTGGTAGGCATTTTGTGTAAATCAAATGATACAACCCCCCCCAAAATCAATTTTAATTCAAGGTTGTAAGACAACAAAATAGGAAAAATGCCAAGGGGGGTGAATACTTTCGCAAGCCACTGTAAACCTTTTACCTTATCATAAGTAGACATAATTGCATATGATTACATCCTTCCAATAGAAACAAAAATGATTTAGTAACAAATTAAACTTTAATTAAATGAGTTGACTCTTCACATGGGATGATTTCCATGAACAACAAAAGAAAGGGAATATTGAATGATCCCAATGATCCATTGCATCTAAAGCTATGGTTGTCTTCCTCTCAGGGTTCCATGTCTTCTCCTAGGACCTCGTCAATGTCCACCTCTTGAAAATCAGACTCAGGCCTCATCTTCACTGTCACTTTCCAACCTTGTTGAGGATGGCTCATTGTCAGGCTCAAAAAGCCTCACATTTGCCCAGATGGCCACCAATTTTTAACCCTTTTGGTTTAGCCTGTTGCGCGATTTGGTGTGTGTGTTCCCAAACAAGGACCAGTTACACTCTGAGGCGGCTGATGTTGGTGGGATTTGGAGGATGATGGAGGCAACAGGGGAAAGAGCCTCAGATTCACAAAGTCCCTTCCACCAGTTGGCTGATCAGATATGTGGGCACGACTGCCATATTGCATCTCCATTCCAAAGCACTTGCTTGGAAGTGTACTTCGCCAGTCTGCCAAGAACCTTGCCCTCATCCAGGCCAAGTTGGCGAGACACGGTAGTGATGACACAATAGGCCTTGTTGATCTCTGCACCAGACATGATGCTTTTGCCAACCTTTATTGGGGTCGGCTGCGTCATGTATGGGCTTCAGGCAGAAGTTTTCACGCTTTTTGATGTATTTCAGAACTGCAGGGTAGGACCAAACAGCCTTCATGTTTGCAGCATTGTCTGTCACCAGTGCAAATACCTTCTGTGGTCCAAGGTCATTGTTGACTGCCTTCAGCTCATCTGCAATGTAGAGACCGATGTGTCTGTTGTCCCATGTGTCTGTGCTCTTGTAGAATACTGGTTGAGGGGTGTAGATGATGTAGTTAATTATTCCTTGCCAACGAACATTTCGACCACCCATCAGAGATTATTACAATACAGTCTGCTTTCTCTAGGATTTTCTTTGACTGTCACTTGAACTCTGTTGAACTCTGCATCCAGCAAATTAGTAGATAAAACATGTCTGGTTGGAAGGGTGTATGCTGGGCGAAGAACATTCAGAAATCTCTTCCAATACACATTGCCTGTGAGAATCGGAGGTGAACCAGTTGCATACACAGCTTGAGCAAGACCTTCATCAGCATTTCTCTGACTACGTTCCTCTATTGAGTCAAAAAAACGTCTGATTCCAGGAGGACCATGAGCTGTTGCTATTGATAAGGTGTCTGATTCATCATTTTCAACCTCGAATAGAAGTAGAGGGACTTTTGTCAAGAGGTTGCTTGTTGTGAGCGCTGAGGGAACTTTATGTAATTGGCCAGATGATACTGCATCTTTGTTGCATTCTTCACATCTGATTTGGCACAGTATTTGCAAATGTACACAGCTTTTCCTTCTATATTAGCTGCAGTGAAATGTCTCCACACATCAGATAGTGCCCGTGGCGTTTTCCTGTAAAGATTTGTAAAAACAAATTGGAAGGAAAAAAGGTTTAGCATAAATAAAATCGAATTACCTTTATTTACAGAACAAAATACATCAATTCGTAGTCAAGAGCTCTGGAAAAGGTAATGTAGTGTTGACGTGTAAACGGAAATGCATCAACTCTGGTTTCGCTCAAGCAGTCAAATAGAGTAATGTTTCAATCCTTAGTAACGCCAAGGTGTGGAGTCTTCCAGGCCAGTTTCATCTTCAAACATCCTTTTCTCTTTCTCAGCTTCTGGTCATCAGCTGTCAGATATAAAACACAGTGTTAGTAGTGTGGTAGGCAACTCTGTTCTTGGAAAGCAACTCAGTGTGTAGGTTCTTTCCAGCACTGCAGTAGCACACTTGCTTCAGCTAATCATAGACCAGACTTAAGACCTGGTTCTTTGAATGTGATGGGCTGTAGCAAATGCCTGCACACAGTAACTCTCCAGGACCAGAGTTGGAGAACCTTGGTTTGAACTTACAATATATTGCTGCAGAGTAAGTGTGCATAGGGAATAAAACAATGGAAAATGGAAAATGCAACAATTGAATGGCCAAAGCCAAGGGGTGCAATACTGTCGACCAACCACAAGATTTTGCTAAATACACATGAATGTAAAGCAAGGTCAACAGGAGTCAATGAACTAAATATAAAGTCAAACATTAGTTCAATAGCTAGCTAGCTAACTATGTATGAAATCATTTTTGCGAACTCTGTTAGACTGGGCCAAAGACAGGAGCCCAGTGCCAAATAGGTGGTGTAGAGAAATGTGATTCTCGTTAACTGGCTAGCAACAACCCTAAATTCCTGCTACACACAAACTAGCTAGCTACCTATTACATATTTTTATTCATCCCTGCTAGTAAGTTGATGTTAGATAACGTTAGCTATATCTGGAGCTAGCCAAAAGTTAGCTGGCTAGTTAGCTAGCTTTCTTCATTCAGCTCCATAGCAAATCATTGAAATGTACAGCAAACATTAGATGTTCAGACATTAGACCTACTGTACACTCTTAGAAAAAAGGGTTCCATAAGGGTTTTATTTGTAGATGGATAGGCTTCTAAAAATAAACATTTTGATCTGAAGAACCCTTTTTAGAAGACAAGGGTTCTTTGTAAGGCAAAGGGTTCAACCTAGAACCTTTAACACCCTAATAACAATTTTTAGATGGCAAGTAGGATTCTTTGAATGGTAAGAAGGGTTCTACACTGAACCATATATAATATTTCCCAGCCTGCTGTATATTCACGGGGCGATTTTCAGAATTGTTTGTTTTACTGTAGTATCTGTGTTTTTGCATGTACATTGATTCGTAGATCAGTTTTATGCTACAGAAAGATAAATAACATACCGCTCTCTAAACTAATCCAATCTGTTAATAGTTGGATTTATTGCACCCGCTACTGACATGATTGTTCCAGTTTAGATGATTGAGGTAGTCTCAGTATATCCTACTTTGGCAGTCATTCTGAATGCAGGTTGCGGGTGATCAACAATTCTACTTGTTGGATAGCCTAACTCTGTCTGGATTACTTGGAGTGATTACTGTAAACTGTCAGATGTGGTGTGTCCGGATGTATCCATGGACCTGGATTCAGTGCTGCTATGTATCAGAATCTGACATAAAATCTGACACATTTCTAGCTGATATTTTCGACACTCCGCTATTCAGGCCCAGGAACGTTTGATGTCAAGATGAAATGACACTGCAAGACACACATTGATACAGGTCATTTTAGGCAGTGTTAGGGTACATGAGAAAATGGTCAGCTTTGATTTACAACTTGTGAAAGCTGTGTCGTATCAGGGCAGACAAACGTTATAGTTAACTGGTAACTCAAACTAATGACTCCAGGTTCTCCAGGGGGTTCAGCAGTAAAGAACACATTATCATGACCTAAACCAGATAACCCCTCTATATTCCCAGGGAGGGGCTGACTGCTGACCTGGAAGCACACCCATCTCTTTCAGAGACATCCATCCAGAAAACCTCTGGTTCTGATCAGGCTTACTAATCATCCCCTACTGTAGACTGGTCCCAGATCTGTTTGCACTGTCTTGCCAACTCATGGCCATGGGAGTTGGTAAGACAGCACAAACAGAATTGGGATCAAGCTAGACTTCACCTACACAGTGGAACTACTGCATCATCGTCTATCTCCAGACTAGAGGATTCTAGATGTCTGTCTGTGATTGCTCACTCACTACACATGCAACATCGTCTACATGGCAGAATCTAGGCCTATCGGTTTACCACGTCGTTGATTTTTACGTTTTCAACACAGTGTAACAAATTAAAAGCAATGTGTTGAGTAATATCATTCCAATATCAACACAGCTTTGGAGTAGCCCCAAGAAGGCACCATTCTCCACTGAAATTATATAAATGAGTTGTGATATGAAACACTTTTTATGATTAGGCATACTGTACAAATTAACACGTTAACACCCACACATGATAATACTCTTTACTGATAATAATGTAAAGATTTTATCTGGAAATAATTTACATATAATTAATAAGGGGTGTGTTGTTTCCTGTGGCTATTGGTTTGTACCATTTACTGGTATTGGCCTTTCTTTTGTTTAGAAATATTTGCAGTAAATACCCATATGTCTTGTTTTCCTTTTCTCTTTCCAAATTGGATCCGGTATATATTTTTTTACACAAGCCTTAGGTCAATACAATCCAGTTTTAATTGTGTGGTGGTTCAATACAACATTTAGTTGTCCTAGAACTCTTAGCAAACAGAAAGTCCCTGGCCCAAACCTCATCAAAGATGGTGACAATGACAAGGAGAGAATAAAACAGAACCGTTCTCACAGCTATCAAGACCTACGCTTTCTATAATGAAGTCATTTGAACTGTACAAGGATCAGATATATAATGACACAAATGTATTTCTACTAACGTTAATCCCACGTGTCATCAGAGGTAGAGATTGACCTCAGTTCAATGTTTATAGAGTTTATTTATGACCAGGTTATCTTGTCTTGGCATAAATGAGAGTACAGAGAGAAAGTCTGGTAATAACTTGAGACCAATAGGACACAGGTGTCCTGGGTAGAGCTGGGTAATATGGACAAAATCCATATTGCGATGATTTGCCTCAATTGATGCGATATGGATAAATAGAATGATACATTTATAACATTAATGTGCACCATATTTTTAAATGATCCTTTAAACTACTGTTACTAGGTTGATGGTTGTAGCCATCAATTGTCCAATTAACAATTTCCCATATTAGCAAACCAATTTAATTTCAAAATGCACCTTTCTCTAGTACAGGCTACTTATCGTAATAAACAATAACTGCAGAATGCCTGCGTTAAGTGATTGGCATGGTCGGTGTCGATAATCTTTGGTTTTATCATCCCAATTCTAGCCCTGGGTGTGGTGGGTGGGGTAAGTTTGAGGATCATGACCTTCAGATGATCAGCGCTGCCAGAGTTACCGTTTCAGAGCCTGAGGAAAGGAATGTCTGCTTTAGGATCGACCAGTGGTTGAACTACTATTCCTGGTTTTACTTAACTGGGGTGGGTTAACCATTGCCTTGTGCTAAATATGATTTTTGTGCTTTTGCATTGGCTGCTTAGGACGTGAGGGACGCATACTGTAAATAAAGAGAAAGAGGTGCATTTTCGGTACTTTGTCGAACTTGCATGACATGATTAACAGGCACAAAAAAGTCTGGAATGTTTTGCTTTTGGAAAACCATGCCCATTCTCGCTTTGATGACATTTTCAAGAACTAAAAACAAAGAAGGTAGAATGTACTTTAAAGGCCCAGTTTTGGATTTTCATGTGTTTGATATATACAGTATTTCCACACTATGTGGTTGTAATAATACTGTGAAATTGTGAAAATAATGATAATGCCCTTTTTAGTGTAAGAGCTGTTTGAAAAGACCCCCTGAAATGTCTGCCTGTTTTGGTGGGATGGAGTTTTGGCTAATTTTGGTTAATTAGTTAATTGACCAATAAGAAAGAGAGTTCAAACGTATCTACCAATAACAGCCCGTTTTCAGTTCTCCCCTTCCCACTCAGACCACTCCCAGACAGTCCTAGGAAAATTCTTGCTTGAGAAATTGCTCTTTGCTAAGAAGCTTTTTTTTGTTTATTTTTGACCAGTAAGATACTTAATTGCTTGCTACACAGAAATGATTTGATTTTGAGATAAAAAAAATGGCTGCATTTGGGCATTTAGTGGTTGAAACATGGGTGATAAATAACTGACTTACTGACTGCAGCTAGCTGACTCGGTCTTTATCTAGATCTTGATTTAAAGAACTTTAATTCCTTGAGCTCTATGAGGTCATTTTTATTTGACTCTCTTTGGGAAGTTGTTGCTGTATTAGCCATCTGGCTGCCTTGTTCACTGCTTCCACAAAGTCCCCCAGCAGAATCAATGGAACCTTTTCACAAAGCTTCAAACACATTTCAGTGTTTTGGTCTCTTTTTTCTAAATGGTTTGTTATAATTAATTAAGTAAAGGTTGTTGTCTGCGTCAATAGGAATCATTCCCCTAGGTCTGGAACTGTCAAACTGCTTTATTCATCAAATAATATATGCCATTTAGCAGACGCTTTTATCCAAAGCGACTTACAGTCATGTGTGCATACATTCTACGTATGGGTGGTCCCGGTAATCGAACCCACTACCCTGGCGTTACAAGCGCCATGCTCTACCAACTGAGCTACAGAAGGACCAAAAATACTGCAATAACATTCCTTGAATACCTGGGCAAAAATGAAAACGTGGGTGGATCGGAGCCAAAGCCACACACTACTCGATATGTAAATGTTGACTATACTGCTTGTTGTTTTTGGTCTGAAAGGGACTATGGGTAATGGAGTCTTTGTTATCTTATGATTCATGGAGTTTCTCCAATATTTAACGTTTTTATCCATTTGTTCTTGATTAAAAAGTAACGGGAGAATACTTGTTGTTTCACTGTGTGCTCGTTCAGCATCTGGATCCGATAAGCTCCATTTTGCCTTCTGCTGACCTTTAAAAAAAGGGGGACAAAGACGTTCCAGAAGTTTTTATCCCACTGCTGGTGGAACAAGGCACTATGCAATAAAATACTGTTGACTTTTTCTCAAGAAAAGTTCACCATTTGTACCTCACTGGTTTTAGGCTTTTCACTGGAAATATTCCTGCATCACATTAGGTGAGAGGCTTTGGAAACGGTGTGAATTTCATAGCAGCGAGGTTTGGCGCAAAGCAAAGCAACCTGGGTCATTAAAAGGTTATTTTTATGTAAAGGTTGACTTTACTATGGGGTTCAAAGGTCAGATACAGCTGGGCTGCTTCTGTTTTCTGTCCTCCCGCCCTCCATCCTCCATCCTCTCGGGTTCCACTCGGTTCCTCTCGACCTTCAGTTGGAACGGTTCCTCGACAAAAGGAAGTTTCCATGAAAGGTTTCTATCACATTCCCCATGATGCCATGCGTGTGTGTTGTATGAAAGGAGACGTCAAGGCTGTTACTAATTGATGCAGTATGTTCATGATCAAGCCTTTCTAATGGCCATGGCCTCTCAACCTGGTGTTGTAATGGGAAAATCCGTGACTGTTCTATTTTGACTGCAATATTTTGAAACACAGACACAGACTCCAGACTGATGGCATTTGAGCATTGCAATCAAGTAATAAAAACATAGCCATGAAACCCAAAATGGAGGACATTCCTTTCAATCCCCAAATCCAACCCCCATCATTATTAGCCATTGTTTGTCCCTTCTGAGCAAAACGCAGACACACTTCTGCCCAAGCTTTTCAATGACTATATTCTTGTCCCCTGATATGGGAAATCGTTTTGGGGTCTGCAGTTCTACTGAATCAAATAAGTAGTGGTTGTGTGGAGTCAAAATGGCTGTGTGTGTGTGTCTATCACCGTGGTGCAGGGGAAAGAATCTGAGTTAGCTGGACTGTAAGCAGTGACCCTGCAATCTCATGAGCCACTTCAGACTGTGCGTGCAGCCATTAGGGTGTTTAACTGAACAGACCGGCCGGTTGAGCAGTTCATGTTTTAGTTTATGACCCCTAGCCTCCGACCAGCTCCATCCAATGCCTGATCAACAGCAAAGACTGACACATTCTTCTTTCTCCTCACTCACATGCCACTTGGCTTTTTATATCTGTGCAGATGATGGAATGAGGTGGGTGATAAAATAATATTCCTGGTCAGAAGTTTGACCCTCTCTTTGTCAGATTGAAGGATATCCTTTGTTTGACACTCACGTCGTGAAGATTTCCGTGCCGTGTTAGTGACTGTTGGGGACAGTGAAACACTGTTCTCTCAAGAGTACATAGACTGCCCCAAAGGACCATGGGACATCTTATTGGCCATCTTCCCACGATGCATCCGGATGGGCCAGTGTTGTTGAGCCAGGACAGGGATTTGACAGGAGACTATGGTTGGGCTTGGTCATGATCCTCTATTGAAATAGCGAAAATAGGCTATTATTTTGATTTCGTAGAGAAAAGTAGAGTTGCTTCATATATATTCTGTCTGAGATAATTAAGTCAAGACGCTGTTGGTTTAAGTTGACAACCCATAGCTCCAAACAATGGTTGTAGGGATGTTAGTCTTTTCATCAGTGTGTCTTTCAAGTAAGTGTCTGTTTGTGTTTTCTAAAGACGTTCCACCTTGCCAGTGTAGGGCTTAGAATGTCATGATAGTATGCTCTTGCAGTTGGTAGAGTAGTGTCATCGACTATGTCAGTTTCCACTCAACACCACCTTTATACACTGTAAGAACAGAAGTGTTATACCATTTAGCTATTGTCCAGCCAAAATAATTGGGCATTCAGCTCAGCTCTCCAGGACAGCAGTACTGTTCTCCATCAGGGGTTATTATAATGATTGAGCATGGAAAGCAATGCAATGAGTCATCCTTTCCAACCCTAGTCCCCCATTCCCAGTCAGCCCTCGCCTCAGTCCTAGCCACAGTCTGGGCATCAGAACTGCTGACTGAAGTGTTTTACGGGGTAATAGCATGATTCCCTTCTCTGGTAGCTAGCTCCACTCCAGAAACCTCTGGAGCAGTGAGGGTTTGTGCCGTTTCAGATTAGGGAGGCCCCATTTTGTTTTTAGAATCATTGCCTTCCCACTGGGCACAGACATCAGTTCAAAGTCTAGTTTTATTTACATTTGGTGGAGTTCTCAAATCGCATGAATTCAACGTGAAATCGACAGAAAATGTCACCATGTCATTGATTTTAGTTCAAAGTTTTCCACGTTGATTGAACTTCATCACATTTATTTTTGTCAGTTGAAATTGTCCACTTGGTTATTTCTATTACAGTGTACTGGATGACTGTCATTCATATTCCATTCACCCAGCTCAATGTAACATCGATAGGTTTAGACTACTACATGATACTCAAATGTGCTCTATACCCTACAACCTAGCCTACAAATTAACGTGTTAACTTAGGTGCATAGGTCGAGAGACAAATTGGAGAAAATATTAAATATATCTTGAATATATTCAAAATATTCAAGAATAGCTTAGGAAAATTAAGGTGACAGACAGTGAAACATTCAATACCATTTTGCACTTTTGCCTGCATTTAGCTGATCTGGGGTGTAATCATTAGTCCAAAAAGTTGCAAAACGACAGTTTCCATTGGACAAAATCAGGTCAAAATCAGGTCCAATAGGTCCATCCCCATTTCGTACCGTTTGTTTCCGTAATTTTTACATTTTTTGCAACATAATCGTCAGAATGAATACACCCCTGATCACCGCATACACAGGCCTACAGCATCATCACTTATCTTGTTGACTTCAGTGCAGAACACATCAGCCGTATGTGACCAGGCGAAAAAACGTATCCAAGCCAAATCTTCAAACCATAACCGCTAACTGCTACACAGCCAACATGTTGTCACCATATTAGCTAACGTCATAGCCAACCTAGCTAGCTACTAAAAATAATGCATTAGTAAACCTACAATCTAATCCATGTGTACAATCACACAGTGCAGTGTGCAGCAAGCAGTTTAGCAGTTAGACAGGTGGGCTCCGGTGGCAATACACACACAAAAAAAGTGGGTTTCTCAAGGATTCTTTGGGAAGAGGATTGTTCAATGTGGAACCATAATGACTCAAAGAACCCTTTGAGATCTTCAATGGTTATTTAGAGTTCACAAAAGTGTTCTTTACTCTTTTAGTAATAATTCAAATGTAGGGGAGGCGGCTCATTAGAATATTTTGGGCATAGTTTGCGCACTGCTCTTTTTGTGCAACCGAGTGATTATGGCCAGTGACAGTGTCTTGTGAAAGACTCTGGTATGGCCTTGTGTTACTTGACAATGTTAATAGAACCGTTCTCTATAAATGTTCCTTAAATAACCATAGAAAATGGGTCTATATATCCCCAAAAAGGGTTCCACTATGGCTACAAACCAAAGAACCCCTCTCGTATTATTTAGAAAAAATGTTTTCAGTGTGTAGCTGTAGCTTATGCTTTCAGTACTAGATTCCTTCTCTGATCCTTTGATTGGATGGACAACATGTCAATTCATGCTGCAAGAGCACTGATAGGTTGGAGGATGTCCTCCGGAAGTCATCATAATTACTGTCTAAGTATATGGAAGGGGGTAAGAACCATTACCCTCCTAGGTTTTGTATTGAAATCAATGTATCCAGCCTAGAGGAAGATGGAAAATAGCTGTCCGCTGGCCTCGCCATTGTGCTACCCTAGAAGGTGCTGTTGAGGCTACCGTAGACCTTTATTGCAAAACAGAATGTTTTTATCAGTTATTTGGTGACGTTAAAATATTTAGTATAGTTTTATCTAAAAATTTAAATTTATTTTGATTTATTTTAAGCTCTGGAGCCATTCTATTTTTTGCTTTATTAGGTCATCAAATGTGCTGGGGGGTTGGGTGATGGTGTTTGGAAAGACTATATGAAAGAGAGACAGAGAGACAGACATAAAGAAACAGCCTCTGCTCACTTTGCATCACTTAGACCCAGGGCAGGGCATCAGCCACACATGAACCTTGCTAACAGAGCCGTTATAGGTGGAACAAAACGAGCTTGAACAACACAGAACGTGTGAATCTCACATCACTGGAGAAGTCAGTTGATTTGCACCCGTAAAACTGAACTAGTTTTCGAAAGAAAGTATGTTCTGTAAGCGATGGTTGATTCCATCCCCGTTTCTGTAAAAAGTCCTGCTAGCGAAGAATGACTGATATGCCGGCTGAGGTAGTTCTCAGGCACAGAGCACAGAGCACAGAGCACAGAGCACAGACGAGTTACGGCGGACATGCAGTGACCTCAGTTAACGCGGACGTCAGTTGTGCTGAGCTATGAGGAAGCTGTACTGCTGTGTTATTATGGCGGGCCCTCCTCCTCTCCTTGTCCTCAGCTCTGCTGCAGAGCCACAGGCCACAGCCACACTCACTTCAGTAATTACTATCGCATAGAGTTGTGGTTGATGTTATGGAAGACATTCTCTGTGCTTTTATTCTCTCTTTCTCTCATCCCCTCTCTGAGAGTGATATAAAAAGATATGTATTCATTATGGATCCCCATTAGCCAAGGCAGCAGTTACTCTTCCTGGGGTCCGGCAAAATTAACCATACATAAAAACATTGCAATACATTTTTACAACAGATTTCACAACATATTAAGTGTGTGACCTCTGGCCCCTACTCTATTACCACATATCTACAACACAAAATCCATATGTACGTGTGTGTATAGTGGCTTATGTTATCGTGTGTTTGTATGCATGTGTCGGTGCCTATGTTTGTGTTGCTTGAAAGAGTTAGAATGACACTCATTTCCTTTTATCTGCTCTCTCTCTCTCTCTCTCGTTTGTCTTTCACATAAATGTTTTCTAGTTCTATCAGTAATTCTCTCTATCTCACTCTCGCTCTCTCTTTCTCTCTCTCTCTCTTTAAGAGAAAGTGAGGTGAAATAGGAGTTAGTGTGTTCCTTCTTCACCTGGCAGGTGGGCTCTATGTCTCCTCCCTTAGTGTCAGCCGGTAGTGTCAGGCCAGGGCAGGACAACCAATCCCCCCCACCCGCTCAAAACTGGGACAGGAAATGGCTGCCATGGAGACAGTGGAAGCGAGTTCCAAAGATTTTTCACAGGGTTTAGAGTAGATCTCCTGGCAAGTTCGGTCTGTGAACAAGTCCGACTGGTGTTTGACTGGTCATTAGAGCCCACAGTATGAATAAAATGGTGCCAAAGGGAATGACGGATGTTTTAGGAGCTCCTGGCCAATTATGCTGTTTTGTGTATTTTTTTGCGCTGATTTGAACTTTTTTTGTACATAATTCCACCATCATTTCCTATCAGAACAGCTATCACTTACCCCAATTTGGACGAGGACTTCTACTTCAATGAGTCGGAGGCGAAAGACATTGATTATGGCCCTAATCCACGACACTCAAAGAAGAAGATGAAGGCGCTAATAGAGGCTAGCGCGCGGGCACCCTGATGAGACTAAGGCAGTGAAGGAATAAATGGCCTCTTCCCTCTGTTCTATTGACTAGTGTGCAATTGCTAGAGAATAAACTGGACAAGCTCTATCCTATCAACCGGACATTAACAACTGTAATATAACATGCTTCTCGGAGTCATGGCTGATGTACATCTAACTGTTTTTTCTATGCATAGGTAGTACAGAACGGCAGAGTCCGGTCAGATGGGGCGGGGCGGGGCAGGGGGTGGTTTGTGTCTCTTTATTAACAACAGCTGGTGCGCAATCTCTAATATTAAGGACGTCTCAAGGTTCTGCTCACCTGAGTTAAAGTACGTCATGATAAGCTGCCAGTTCAACTACTTTTTCTTGTTGTTGTTCCCCTCTAATCAGGGATTGATTTAGACCTGGGACACCAGGTGTGTGTTATTAATTATCAGGTAGAACAGAACACCTGCAGGTTCCGGACCTCGTAGGGAAGAAATAGGCAACCCTGTTCCTGGAGTGCCACAGGCACACTGAGAAACGTAGTTAATTCATCATGTTGGTGATTGCCTAAATTCAAAACACCTGGTCTTCCAGGTCAGTTAAATGATAAAAAATGAAGCACCTGCAGAAGTCCACCTGTCATAGGGTAAGAGTTGAGTACCCCTGCTGTAGACAATACTATTTACCAAGAGAGTTTTCATCTGTATTTTTCATAGCTGTATATTTACCACCACAAACTGATGCTGACACTAACACCACACTCAACGAGCTGTATACGGCCATAAGCAAACAAGAAAATGTGTAAGTCGCTCTGGATAAGAGCGTCTGCTAAATGACTTAAATGTAAATGTAAATGTAAAATGCTTATCCAGAGGTGATGCTTCTAGTGGCCGGTGACTTTAAGGCAGGACAACTGAAATCCGTTTTACCTCATTTCTACCAGCATGTCTGTCACCTGTGCAACTAGAGGGGAAAAAAACTCAAACAGGAAGTACTAGTGATGCACTCAATACGGAAGTGATCCAATGAAGTGGATGCTAAACTACAGGGCTGTTTCGCTAACACAGGACACTAAACTGAATGCTTATAAGAAATCCCGCTACGCCCTCCGATGAACCATGAAACAGGCAAAGTTTCAATACAGGACTAAGATAGATTCTCGTCGGATGTGGCACTGAAATGTATTTTTTTCAATACATTTTGTAATCTTTAGATATAGTTTTCCACATTTCTAAGGCACTGGCTTGAAATGTTATTTCATGAGTAGTTTTTTAAATCATTTTGGTTATATATTGATCCATGACTTTGGATAAGTAGGCCACAAAGCCTGTTATAGAACGTGTTGGCTCAGTGACAGTGCTTTCTGTCAAAACTTTCTGGGTCATTGAGTTCCCTGATGATGACATGGAATTGTGGTTTGTGTCTGTGAATAAAGGGAGGCATTCTACTTTCTACTCGTTCCTGCATTTGAAAGAAAACAGCTCAGGTTCGATTCATCATTTCCTCAAGAAAAGTCAAAGCAATTCACATAATTGTTTCAAAGTGGGTCACTATAGCAACAGCCAGACTGTTGAGATCTAGAAGTCTGATAGCCATTGGAAAGTACTGTCTGTTCTGCCGTGTGTGTTTATGTGTGTGTATGTTATGTCTTTTGTTAGTTTTACCATGTTAGGATTATTGCACTTTAGCTTATTTTGTTTCTGCTCGGTGTTCGTCTTGTTCATGTCTGTCCAAATTGATGTTGGGAGAGAAGGTTTGTTCTGGAGTTTCGAGCGCCATCTTATTTTGTTGTTAGTCACCCAGCAGTCAACCCTCGGCCCTCAGAAGGAGATCAGCAGCGAGAGAGACAGAGGAGGCAAGGGGGCCCCAGGGAGCGGTGAGAAATAGAGAGAGAGAGAGAGAGAGAGAAAGAGAGACAGAAAGAGAGGGAGAGATAAGAGGGACTGAGAGAGTGGTAGACAACGAGAGAAGCACGGAGAGAAGACAGAGCGAGAATCGAGAGGTAGAGGGAAGGGGGAGAGAGCATGGAGGAATAATAGTGAGGAGAGAAAGAAATGAAAATACGAGGGAATGACAAGTAAGGCCAGACGTCCTAAGAGGGAGCTACAGAAGGTGATGGCAGAAAGAGAAAGAGAGAGAGAATGCCTGCATCTCTCAAGAGTGCCATTTCTTTGCAGCCAGTCTCACTGTAAACTGAGAGTTAAAGACTGAGCAGCAAGGCTGAGTCAGATTTTCCATCTTAGTCTGCTACTGAGGAGGGGAAGGAGGGGAGCAGAGGGAGGGGGAGGGGGGGGGTCCCTGCAGACACTGATTTATCTCTCTCTGGTCTGAGACTCTGAGCCGCTCAGCGCTTGCTGTGGAGACGATGAAGTAAACCATCTGGTATTCCCTCTGCTAAAGCAATAAGGTCAGGGCTAAAGCCCCAGCAGAGTAGACCGAGAAGCACAGGCAAGCGCTCGCACGCACGCACGCACGCACGCACACACACACACACACACACACACACACACACACACACACACACACACACACACACACACACACACACACACACACACACACACACACACACACACACACACACACACACACACACACACACACACACACAGGCACGTGGTGAACGAGCACACACATGCAGGCAGATGGGCACACACCCTCAAACACACTCCTCTAGCTGGAGCTACTCCTGGCTTAGTGTCATTGTGTCTACCTGTGTGCATTTTGAAGTGAACAAACAGCTGTTTAATGCACTGTATCTATAGACACAAATATTTATCATTGTGGTGTCCTGATATTTGCTTTTATACGTTTATGTTGTAATTAAGTACGGGTGATACAGGAATATTCAGATTTGTTTACATTTAAGCAAGGCTGTGTTTATACAGATTGTTGCTGTCTACTGTTGTAAACTAACTGTTCTGCCTGGTTGGTCATTCTAAAGATACACTCAACTCAGTTCATGTCGAGTGTGCGAGTGTGTGTGAAGAGTGTGAACAAGAGTGTGTTTTTGTCTCTGTGTGAACTAGTGTGTGTGTGTGTGTGTGTGCGTGCGTGCGTTTGACTGGAGAATCTTTGTCTGCATTCCCTTCGTTCTTTATCTTGTCTTGTGTTTCCTGTTATTCAAAGTGTGATTGGGAGCTAGCTGGAGTTATTCCCTATAGGAATAAGTTGCCCCGTGACCATATTAATTCAGCCACTTACTTAGACCCCTAATGGGTCTGCGACCAAATGACCACCCCTCATCACTGTCAAACGCTCGACCTGGCCGAGGTATCCTGGAATGACATTGACCTCATCCCGTCAGTAGATGATGCCTGGCTATTCTTTAAAAGTGCCTTCCTCACCATCTTAAATAAGCATGCCTCTCAAAAAATGTAGAACTAGGAATAGATATAGTCCTTGGTTCACGCCAGACCTGTCTGCCCTTGACCAGCACAAAAACATCCTGTGGCGCTCTGCATTAGCATCGAATAGCCCCCGTGATATGCAACTTTTCAGGGAAGTTAGGAACAAGTATACACAGGCAGTTAGAAAAGCTAAGGCAAGCTTTTTAAAACAGAAATTTGCATCCTGTAGTACTAACTCAAAAAAGTTCTGGGACACTGTAAAGTCCATGGAGAATAAGAGCACCTCCTTCCAGCTGCCCACTGCTCTGAGGCTAGGAAACATTGTTACCACCGATAAATCCGCTATAATTGAGAATTTCAATAAGCATTTCTCTACGGCTGGCCATGCTTTCCACATCGCTACCCCTACCCTGGTTAACAGCCCGGTACCCTCCACAGCAACCCGCCAAAGCCCCCACCATTTCTCCTTTACTCAAATCCAGATAGCCGATGTTCTGAAAGAGCTGCAAAATCTGGACACCTACAAATCAGCCGGGCTAGACAATCTGGACCCTCTCTTTCTAAAATTATCTGCCGAAATGGTTGCAACCCCTATTACTAGCCCGTTCAACCTCTCTTTCGTATCGTCTGAGATTCCCGAAGATTGGAAAGCTGCCGCGGTCATCCCCCTCTTCAAAGGAGGTGACACTCTAGACCCAAACTGCTACAGACCTATATATATCCTACCCTGTCTTTCTAAGGTCTTTGAAAGCCAAGTTAACAAACAGATTACTGACCATTTTGAATCCCACCATACCTGCTCCGCTATGCAATCTGGTTTCAGAGCTGGTCATGGGTGCACCTCAGCCACGCTCAAGGTTCTAAACGACATCATAACCGCCATCGATAAGAGACATTACTGTGCGGCCGTATTCATCGACCTGGCCAAGGCTTTCGACTCTGTCAATCACAACATTCTTATTGGCAGACTCAACAGCCTTGGTTTCTCAAATGATTGCCTCGCCTGGTTTACCAACTACTGATAGAGTTCAGTGTGTCAAATCGGAGGGCCTGTTGTCTGGAACTCTGACTGTCTCTATGGGTGTGCCACAGGGTTCAATTCTCGGTCCGACTCTCTTTTCTGTATACATCAATGATGTTGCTCTTGCTGCTGGTGATTCTCTGATCCACCTCTACGCAGACGACACCATTCTGTATACTTCTGGCCCCTCATTGGACACTGTGTCAACTAACCTCCAGACGAGCTTCAATGCCATACAACTCTCATTCCGTGGCCTCCAACTGCTCTTAAACGCAAGTAAAACTAAATGCATGCTTTTCAATCGATCGCTGCCCCACCTGCTCGCCCGTCCAGCATCACTACTCTGGACGGCTCTGACTTAGAATACATGGACAACTACAAATACCTGGGTGTCTGGTTAGACTGTAAACTCTCCTTCCAGACTCACATTAAGCATCTCGAATCCAAAATCAAATCTGGAATCGGCTTCCTATATCGCAACAAAGCATCCTTCACTCATGCTGCTAAACATACCCTCGTAAAACTGACCATCCTACCGATCCTCGACTTCGGTGATGTCATCTATAAAATAGCCTCCAACACTCTACTCAACAAACTGGATGCAGTCTATCACAGTGCCATCCGTTTTATCACCACAGCCCCATACACTACCCACCATTGCGACCTGTACGCTCTCGTTGGTTGGCCCTCGCTTCATACTCGTCGCCAAACCCACTGGCTACAGGTTATCCACAAGTCTCTGCTAGGTAAAGCCCCGCCTTATTTCAGCTCACTGGTCACCATAGCAGCACCCACTCGTAGCACACGCTCCAGCAGGTATATCTCACTGGTCACCCCCAAAGCCAATTCCTCCTTTGGTCGTCTTTCCTTCCAGTTCTCTGCTGCCAATGACTGGAACGAATTGCAAAAATCTCTGAAGCTGGAGACTCACATCTCCCTCTCTAGCTTTAAGCACCAGCTGTCAGAGCAGTTTACAGATCACTGCACCTGTACTTAGCCTATCTGTAAACAGCCCATCTATCTACCGACCTCATCCCCATACTGGTATTTATTTATTTTGCTCCTTTGCACCCCAGTCTCTCTACCTGCACATTCATCTTCTGCTGATCTACCATTCCAGTGTTTAATTGCTATATTGTAATTACTTCGCCACCATGGCCTATTTATTTCCTTAACTTACCTCATTTGCACTCACTGTATATAGACTTTTTGTTTTCTTTTGTTCTACTGTATTACTGACTGTATGTTTTGTTTATTCCATGTGTAACTCTGTGTTGTTGTATGTGTCGAATTGCTACGCTTTATCTTGGGCCAGATCACAGTTGCAAATGAGAACTTGTTCTCAACTAGCCTACATGGTTAAATAAAGGTGAAATTCTGGTCAATATAATGAATAGTCTGTGGTCACAGACGATAACAGAAGTGTGTTAGTCACACATGATATCTCAATTGGCCCAAGGGGAGTGGGAAGCTCCATCATTTGTGGGGGATGACATGTTTACCGTTGCCTTGTTTATGTTATGCGTGTTTCTGTTTCATGTTAAAATGGTTTTGGTGAGCGTGTGCGATGTGCGTGTGGGTGTGTGTGTGTGTGTGTGTGTGAGCGAGAGAGAGAGAGACAGAAACATTGAATTGAAATAAAGAAGCAGAGACAGAAAGCGAGGGAGAGGGTAGCTAACACAACAGGGATCGGTTCAGAGGTACGCAAATGGTCAGTAAAATTAGGCAGATTGCTGTAATGCACAATGGGTTCAATGTAGCTGACGTTAGTGTGTGTGAGCAGGGGTGAGAGAGTGTTGCGTCTATGTGGTGGGCCGTAATGGGTGTAATGTAGCTGAGATTAGTGTGTGTGTGCACATGCGCGCACGTGTGTGTGTGTGAGTGTAAGCTTGAGTGTATGCGGGCGTATGTGCGTGCGTGTGTGTCCTGTCAGTGTGTCTATGTAGACGGCTGTAATGGGTGTTATGTAGTGGATGTAATGACCACAGGCTAATCTTAGGCGCGAGTCATATGATTACCAAGGTCACTGCTGATCACTACCTGTCAGTCGGGAGGGCAGCTGAGTGTTTTTTTTTATGCTTGTGTGTGTGTGTTTGCGCACGTGTGTGTTTTTGCATGTTTGTACGTGTGTGTCTGTGTTTTGAGGGTTAATTAAACACGAGTCAAAATATCCTGATGTACTATGTGTCAAATCAGTCCCTTTCCCTTATAAGGCTCAGTGTCTAGATCTACATGTCTAGATCTACATGTCTAGATCTACACTACTGGCATCCGTCCCAGTTGGGTAACAGTTTGATAAGAGTTGGATAGGAGTTGATATCCAAATAGCCCCCACCCATCCACCCGCCCGCCCGCCGTCCTTCCCCATCTAGGATGCTGCGCTGTAGGAGGGGGAAGTTCAGTTTCCCACTCTGCCCTGGTTGTTTTCGCTGCCCTGTTTTCTAGGCGACGGGCAGACAGACGGACAGACAGGCGGGTGGACGGAGGGTCAGACACAGAGACAGACTCCACGCTGCTGCTAATTGCTCTTTGTCCTCAGTGCGAGGTCAAGCATGTGCCTCACTGCCTGCAGCCTGGTTCAACCAGCCTGCAGGAGAAGGGAGGGGAGAACGTGGCTTCGTCCTATGTGGTACCCTATTCCCTATCTAGTGCACTACTTTTGAGCAGGGCTCATAGGGCTATCTGGTCAAAAGTAGTGCACTATTTAGGGAACAGGGTGCCGTTTGGGACGTTACCTGTGCAAGAAAGAAGAATGTTAATCCTGATTCCCACTCTCTGTAGAGAACTCACCCTGATTTACTGGACTTGTTGCCTGCTGCCTGGCCTGCTCCCCCAGCAGGGAATGAGACGGTCCACATTGAATGGACTAGAGTCACTCTGAATGGACTTTGGTGTGTGTGTGGTGGGGGGGTCGTTGCATGTGTGTGTGTGTGTTTGTGTTTGTGTGTGTGAGGAGATGTGGTGAAACGAGGAGCGCCCAGCAGAAATCAGAGAAAGAAAGAAACGGAGAAACAAAGAGATCAAGGAAGGGAGGCCAAGAGAAGGAGGGAGAGAGCGAGGGAGCCGAGAAGGGTTGTCAACCACACCAAGCCCTCTTCCCTCTTCTCAGTGAACAGTGTGAAGAAATGTGACGTTTTATTTCTCTCATGTTAATTCATTTTCACTTGCAGTTATTTCATGAGTTAATTATCCCTTGCAGTGCTGCTAGGGTACCTCCCTAAGCCAGCCCATGTCTGGCAAAACAGATCTATCAAAATGTCCAACAAAAATGGTCTCTTCACACACGCTACTTATACAATACCATGAAGGGTTTCTTTGAAGTGACTAATAAGAGAGTGTGAGTAGATGGACAGACAGCACCCAGCAACGAGTTCAATGTCAGCCTCTGGGAACTGAAGACACAGTAAAAGGACAGGGGGAGAGGAGGAGAGAGGGAGAGGAAAGAAAGGGGGAGATCGGGGAAGAGAGGAGAAAGGGAGAGAGGGTAGTTGCCTCAGTCACATCCCTCTGATATCATACTGCCTCTTAAACAGATGGTTATGTACCATAAGGGTCTGATCAGGAGTCTCGGCAGTTTTCTTACTTAGCTTACTGAACCTATGTAGTAGTGCTGAGCGATTCACTGAAATGTCGGTTATTTTTCGTTTTTTAAACAACTAATTGACCAACTTAGGTTCAATTATTTGAATTCCATTCAAGTCGTTTTTTTCTCTCCTGTAAGCTCAATGCGCACATTGCAGTTTCTGTAGAGATAAATCAGATCAAGCCTGAACTGTGTGATGTCGTAGGGAGTTGTAGTTTCCAACACGGCAATATTCTACATAGTTTAGCGCAGAAAACGTGTTAATGGACTACAACATTTGACCGGCCGGTCTGTGTGTTTCTTTTACACCTGCTATGTTAGGTTAGTGTAGGGCAGACACGGAGAGAGAGGAGACGGAGGAATGCGTCATTTGAGCGCAATAGAGAGCAGTTGCTTGATAGGTATCTGTGATGACCGTGAGGAAAGGGCAGTTGAATTGGACTATGACTGTAAGGCTACAGGTGTGTGTCACCTGGACCCTTACAGTCATAGTGTGTCAGCTACCTCTTTTCCCTGCTGTGTTCCAGACTGCCCTACTCTGTGGTGTTTCTTTGTGGCAACTGTAGCCATGACCCAGTGGTCGGTTTGATGGTTGCAAAGCCATTCTGCATCCAACTTTCTGTGGTTGTGATGGTGTTGACAGAGCATTAGCACATTCTCAATTCACCTAATTTGTTTAAGAGCATATTGAATAATGACAGCTCTATCGAGTTCTTTGGTCGCAGAGTAAGACATCCCTGGACCCTGCCCGGCCCCAGTCAATTTCACACACAAACAGCACCTCTCTCTCTCGCCTCTCGGGGAGGTGTGGGCTGCGGTCAGCCTGTGTTTACCAAGGGAAACGCTCTGGCCCTAGCTTCGGTTGGGGGTCCATCGTGTTGCTCCCTCGAGCGAGCCGTCACTCTAAGTAGACAAACACTTCAGCTTAATGAGGTGTGATTGACAGCCATGTCCGTGTGTTGGGTGTAGTTTACTGCTACCTCAGGAGGGTCGGAGGAAGGTGAGGCAAGCGTGACCGGAGCTTGGGTGTGTGTGTGTGTTTGCCGAACTTGAGTTTTTTCCACTGCTGTTGAATTGGCCTAAACACACATATCTGCACACAGAAAACATGTGCACACACGCATGGGACAGACGTAAGGAAAAACTTCTATTCGTTTCATTTAAAGTCATAAAGGTTCAGCTATTTTAACCATCGATTGTCATCAACTAGATCAACGAGAACCGATTCCTCAATGTGCACCACATTCCAGATATGACACGTGGTCTCGTTCACATCCTGTGTACACGACACAGGTTTGACTGACCAGACCCAGGCAGCAGCAGGGCACATTACATGTTTCACCATACAAGGTGTCTTTAGCAGACAGTGCTTGTGTCAGTGGAACTAACATTTCTGCCTACTGAAAAAAAACATGTTTCTGTATGTAGGGTTTTTTACTCTCTGGACAGAAGGAGATGTTAAGTCACCCACCTTCCCTCTCCCTCCTGTCCAGTAAGCAGTTAATTGCCCCTCCCCCTCCCAGTAGTGGTAGGAGGGTAGGACACCCCATCCTGCCTTACCACAAAGTAATGATGAGATTAACCTCTATCGCAGGGACTCATCGGGGCATCAGAGCAAGGCAGAAAATAACCATCGGGAAGGAGAGGAAATTAAGAAAAGACGAGGAGAGATTTGTGAACGGAGTAGTCTGCTGGATAGAGGGAGAGGAAAAGGGGAGATTACGGGCAGAGGGGAAAGAGAGAGGGTATCCTGATAACCATGGCTTCCTCCCCAAAAGCTGCTGATTTGTATCGGATTAGTTTGTGTCAGAGAGGATTAGCAAAACCAACAGGCCTCCGCAGGGGTCATGACATGGTTAGCGTCGGCTGGCTGATCGCAACCAACTTCAATCAACTTCCTCCTCCCCTTCCTCCTCGTTTTCATCTCCAAGCACTGCTCGATGACTTACGCAACAATGTCTTCTTTTACATCATGACAATAGTTCACATGATATGCCACAGCTATGTTGGGTAGCCTAAATCTGAAATGAGACCCTGTCTTCAATTAGGGCTGCGACCATACCAGTATCGCACTACTTTTTTTTCCCATGGCAAAAATTTGAACACGAAGCAGACCAAACTGTCCTTTAAAAACCTGCTGTAAGTAAAATGTTGTGTGCTTACAGCTTGGAGAATAAATTAATGGGACTCTGGATGACACTATATTGATGTTTGTTTCCAAAATAAGATCTGTTTTCCTGAACAAGTTTTCCGTTTTCTTTCCTTGCCGTGATACACCGGGTTAGCTGACGACCTCACGAAAACGATGCGCATGCTTCAGTGGGGCGGAAGTCTCTGTGTTGTTGTGATACTGGATGGCCAGATGGCTAGCAACTATGACAATGAGCTGCCGTGTGGGGAATCGTAGGTGGCTCGTTTCAGCTAGTTTTATCTTGTTCTTGATAGCATGTCTTGTTTTGAGTTGTTGTGACTAATGTCACGTCTATGGTAATATGGCTACAATTCACCAGCTAGGTAACCAACAACTGTAGCAATGCATTTGAGAAGTGCTCATTCCGCAAGTGTATTTATATTGTGAATAAACACTGGAGACTAAATATGTTTGACATGTTGTCAACAATCTAAGCCAACCCAGTCTGTTTTGCCCCATAGTTGCCCCATAGTCTATACTAACGAGTATCGTGATACTGGCATCATCCCCGCCCCATTTTCTATATAGCCTACATTACTTTTGATCAGAGCCCTATGTGACTCGTGGTGCCCTATACTGTAGGGAATAGGGTGTCATTTCAGACATTATTTAATGACTTAGACTTATATGCTACGGTACCATAGTGCTACTGAGGTAGTCCGATGGCTAGTTGGTCTCTCCAATGGAGCCAGTCACACTTTTTCTCTAAAGTAATTGCAGTCATCAGCTAATTGCTGCTGTCAGTGTGAAATGTTGTGGCTGTTTGCTAAGTATAGAGCTGTTCGCTAACTGCAGCTGTTAGCTAATTCCCCAATTGCCAATGGAAGCTTGTACTAGCTGTTTGCTCATTGTAGTTATTTACTCTGTAGAGTAGACACACTCCTGCTTTTAAAATTGAGTGAAAGGAGAGCCAACCCCCCACAATATGTTCAACCTCGACCCTGCCTAGCTAAGCCTAACAGACAGACACGTGCTTCTAAGTTCAGGGGGGGGTAGTTTAACCATGTTAAATGGCTATGGCTTCTGGAACTGCAGAGTGGAGTTGGACGTGACCTTTAATAAGTATATCGGTTATTTATTGATTTGGTATCTTGTAGGAATGGGACGATAACCAGTATCGCGATTCTCGTTAGTTACGTGGCAAGGAAACCAAACGCAAAGCGAATTTACCTCCTTTAAGGGAAACAGCCCTAATGTCGGAAACAAACATCGTTATGTTGTCATCCAGAGTAACATTTATTTATTTTCCAAGCTGTAGAACATCATATTTGTTTTTTACAAACAGCAGGTTTTTAAAGGACCAAAGAGTTTGGCCTGCTTTGTTTTCTTTGTATTGTCCCAGATAGTATCTTGTAATTGGAGACTATAGACAACCCTATGAAGTTGTAGTGCCGATGCTGGGCAAGAGGAACCTATAGCTATCCTAGCTCAGTTGTGGTAACAGTGTGTTGGGGGGAGTTGAACTCTTTGACTACCATATTCACATGACGCCTAGCAGCAGGAAGTGTGTTGGATCATGTCCTTATATGGATGTGGGGTGGCCCTGGATCGGCAGTGGGGTCAGTCTGAATGAATGGTGGCTGTCTGAGGACTTAACAGAGACAGGGAGGAGAGGGGAATGGAGGATATGGCTCGAAGAGAAACGACAGACTAAAAGACCCGACATTCACCAGACACTAATTACTGTAAAACACGCTGGCATAACGTTGGCTAGAAGAAAGTATAGCCATCATAGTGTGACTCAGTGGATTTGAATGTATTCTGCTACGTACCTCCTACTACAAGGTCCGAAGTGATTTGATGGAGCTAGCTTATACTGAAGTTCCTACCTCAAGGTTACCCTATACCTAACACAAGGTCCTAAGTGATTTTTGGGTGTTTAACTAAAGCCTGTTGTTACTACGAGAGCTCAGTGGGTTTGGGTGTTTTCAGACGGTAATTTTTGTTCACATCAAGTTAGACTTGAGGGTTATAGACAGACGCCACTGTGTTCAGCCACTGTGTAATCAGGAGAGAGAGGGATGCCTTGAAGATATTGAGTTAGGTGGGGTTTCATGATGATGAACGTCTAGGAGTGTGTGAGTGGTCAGATTGACATATTTTGCTATGTTTCAGACAACTTTCTACTCTATGTTTCATGTTTTTTTTTTCACTTATAGAAAGAGACTATGCATTGGTGTGTGCCCGCACATGTGTAAACTATGTGAGTGAGTGCATGTGTGTCTATGTGTGTGACAGTTCTGTCTTGATGTGATGCCCAGTGGCCCTAGCAATCTCTCAGTGTTCTTCTGTGGTGGCTGTCGTGAGGTTTCATCCCTCTTCACCTCCGCCCATATAGGCCTCCTCCCACGGGCCTTGTGGCTGTGGGTTTCCCGGGAGACTGACGGGCTCTGGGCTGTTGGCAGGTTGAAGATAAACAGTGTGGTGGTATGGGATTGACAGGGAGCAGTATGAGAATGGCAGGCAGCATTCCCAAATTGCCCTAGAGAAAAGGTAGAGCAGGTTCATGCGTTCTCTGAGTATTCTATTCTTGTAGATACAGTATGTCCTCTGGAGACTCATGTGGATAGGATTTCAGAGGTATTGTCTCTCAAAATAGTTTTGTTTTACACATTTTTTTTGACTAGTGTTGATGTAAGTTTATGTTTCACTTCATTTTGACAGGGGGGAACTATCCGACTGTAGTAGAGGTCTTTTAGACGAGCTATCACATTTCAGTCAGTCAGCAATGCCAGTGATAGTCATTCTCTATCGGGCCTGGGTAATTCCAGTCCTCGGGGAGCCTGATTGGTGTTCCACCTTTCCCCCATCCCTACCAAACACACCTGATTTAAACTAATTACATTTTTAACTGAAGATCATGATTAGTTGATTATTGGAGCCAGGTGTGTTAGCTGGGGCTGAGGCAAAAGTGTGACACTAATCAGCCCCCCCCCCCCAGCTGATAGAGGAAACAAGGGAAGGGTTTGGATAATGAGGGAGAGAGACAACTTAATTAAGAAAATGAACAACAATGACAAATGGTTTGATGAATAATGAAAAAAAACTAAGAAAGAAATTGAGAAACCTATCCAACCCAAAACATAGTGACCCAGAAAACCTAAGCCTTCACTATGGTGAATCACTAAAACAATACAGAAATACACTACAGAAAAAGAAGGAACAACACGTAAGAAATCAGTTCAATGTAATTGAAGAATCCATAGAATGTAACCACTTCTGGGAAAATTGGAAAACTCTAAACAAACAACAACACAAAGACGTATCTATCCAAAATGGAGATGGATAAACCACTTCTCCAATCTTTTTGGCTCTATAACAAAGAACAAACAGAAAAAAACCATATACACGATGAAATACAAATATTTGAATCAACTATTAAAGACTACCAGAACCCACTGGATTTTCCAATTACATTGAATGAACTACAGGACAAAATACAAACCCTCCAACCCAAAAAGGTCTGTGGGGTTGATGGTATCCTAAATTAAATATACAGACCACACATTCCAATTGTATATACTTAAACTCTTTAACATCATCCTCAGCTCTGGCATCTTCCCTAATATTTGGAACCAAGGACTGATCACCCCAATCCACAAAAGTAGAGACAAATTTGACTCCATTAACTACCGGGGGATATGCGTCAACATTAACCTTGGGAAAATCCTCTGCGTTATCATTAACAGCAGACTCGTACGTTTCCTCAGCAAAACAATGCATTGAGCAAATGTCAAATTGGCTTTTTACAACATGACTGTACGACAGACCACATATTTACCCTGCACACCCTAATTGACAAACAAACAAACAAACCATAACAAAGGCAAAGTCTTCTCATGCTTTGTTGATTTCAAAAAAGCTTTTGACTCAATTTGGCATGAGGGCCTGCTATACAAATTGATGGAAACTGGTGTCGGGGGAAAAAGATATCACATAAATTGGCAAGAAACACACACATTTCTTTCTACAGGGCCGGGGTGTGAGGCAGGGATGCAGCTTAAGCCCCACCCTATTCAACATATATATCAACAAATTGGCAAGGGCACTAGAACAGTCTGTGGCACCCAGCCTCACCCTGATAGAATTTGAAGCCAAATGTCTACTGTTTGCTGATGATCTGGTGCTTCTGTCCCCAGACAGCAGCACATAGATCTTCTGCACAGATTCTGTCAGACCAGGGCCCTGACAGTAAATGTCAGTAAGACAAAAATAATGGTGTTCCAAAAAAGGTCCAGTTGCCAGGACCACAAATATAAATTCCACAGGTAACTTCCACAAAGCTATGGATGATCTTAGAGTCAAGGCAAGAAGGGCCTTCTATGCCATCAAAAGGAACATAAAATTCATCATACGAATTAGGATCTGGCAAAAAAATTATTGAATCAGTTATAGAACCCTTGCATTTATGGTTGTGAGGTCTGGTCTTCACCAACCAAGAATTCACAAAATGGGACAAACGCCAAATTGAGACTGCATGCAGAATTCTACAAATATATTTACAAAGAAGCCTGAGCAAACTAGATTGCTATTTGGCCCTAAACAGAGACTACACAATGGCAGAATACCTGACCACTGTGACTGACCCAAAATGAAGGAAATCTTTGACTATGTACAGACTCAGTGAGTATAGCCTTGCTATTGAGAAAGGCAGCCGAAGTCAGACTTGGCTCTCAAGAGAAGACAGACTATGTGCACACTGCCCACCAAATGAGGTGGAAACTGAGCTACCCTTCCTACCTCCTGCCAAATTGTATGACCATATTAGAGACACATATTTCCCTCAGATTACACAGACCCACAAAGAATTCGAAACAAAATCAAATTTTGATAAACTCCCATATGTATTGGGTGAAATACCACCGTGTGCAATCACAGCAGCACGTTTTGTGACCTTTTGCCGCAAGAAAAGGGCAACCAGTGAAGAACAAACGCCATTATTTATGTTTATTTTCCCATATGTAATTTAACTATTTGCACATCATTACAAAACTGTATATAGACATAATTCAACAATTGAAATGTATTTTTTCGTTTGGAACTTTTGTTTACTGTAAATTTTGTACTGTTTATTTCACGTTTGTTTATTATCTATTTCACTTGCTTTGGCAATGTAACCATATGTTTCCCATGCCAATAAAGCCCCTTAAATTGAAATTGAATTGAGAGACAAGCAGGAGAGAAAGAGAGAGCGAGAGAGAGTTGGATAGGGAATCACCACATAGTTCGCATTCTTTCATCTGACTCCATTCCCACTTATTTTCCCCTTCGTGATCAGCACACACCCATATGAAAGAGCTCTCTCTCTCTCTCTCTTTCTGTGTCTATACCGTATGTATCAGTCCGCGTTTTGACCTACCGCGAGTGTCGTTAGGTGTGTTTACATGTATGTGTGTGGGATGATTGTTCGTGCTGAATGTGATATGGGTCAGATGCATGTCCAGATCCAGATATTGTAAGAGCTCACATTTTCAAAGCTTTCTGGAGCTGACAGTGATGAAATGATATCATCGGCGGTAGAGGATGTGGAAGTCATGAAGGAAATGATTCCCACTACAGCTGTGGAGGGTGATCGATGGTCATGTGTTTTTGTAGTCTGTTTGAATCTGGAGTTTTGTTAAGAGCTGGAGTAGTTTATTTTGATTGATCTGTACTGCATGTGAGAGCCCTGTGTAATGACCTCCAGCTGGAGTCTGTTGTGGAGCTCCCTCCCTCCATCCTTTCCATCCTCTCTCAGATGGTTCGGGGCTATTGAAAGCTCCGCTCTGAACAGACTGATTAAGTGTCTGTGGTCCTGTCTGACCGGACACCCGATCCTCCCTGTTTTTACCCGTGTGTGTGTGTGTGTGTGTGTGTGTGTGTGTGTGTGTGTGTGCGTGCATATTTAAAGAGAGCTTTTCTCAGCCTTGCTGGAGTGGGTTCATCAGAACACAATGACGCAAACACAGCGCCAGAGAATGCGTGCTTTTGTCTTTGTTTTGGTTCTTAAAACCACAGCAATGAACGGTTCCTTCTATTGTTTTATTACCTTCAAATCGCCTCCATTTTGTATTGACCACCCTGCACCCCTCACTTAGACCCGATGTGGTCCCTTTTTGGGCCCATCCCTTCTCCTGTCTCCAGACCTTCAGTGTGACTCTGCTCTGAGTAGTACTGGGCCTATGCTCCATGCTCTGGGCAGCAGCCTTGAGGCAGAGACCATTGCAGCTTCAGTACGCTGTAAACAAATGATTTGTTCATTTCATTCTACCAAAATATTTAAGGAAGTATTTTAAGTGATTTAATTTACTAAACATTTGATCCGATTTCTCTGTACTTAATCATTTTAAATTCTTGCAACAACTTCCCATTTGGCTTCGTTTTTAGATGATTGTGGGTAACTCAACAATTTCTTACTTTATGATTGTTATACATAACGTTGTATGCATGTTTGAAGAAAGAAAAGTCGATTTCTATATTCGTATTAAGCAGCTTGTTGTAACCCAAGAGGTGTAATGGCCCATGACGAAAGGCTATCGAACCCGTCAAGCACATTGATGTTCAATGATGTGACGACCCCTTCCCACCGCAGCTATTCTTAATGACAGAGGCAAATGCAACACCCTGTAGCGTTTGCTGTTTGACCCTGTTACTGCTGGTGGACTGGGCACTGTGCTCAACAAAGTGGGTTCAAATTGTGAATGATCAAATACATTGCACAATGTTTAACATGAAACGTTTGTGGAACACTTATATTTTGGGTTTACTAAATAATTGTGGAACTTCAACTCATATTGAATCATATTATCTCGAAATCCGTCGTAGTATTAATTCCCTGGACTTTATTTGTGTAAATTCAAACGACTTGTTCAAGTTTTTTTTTTACTCAATAGGACAACACATTTAATCAATGACGTTGTGTAAATGTGATGCCTTCATTTTATCAAGCAGATGAAACACCTCATTTCTTACAGTGCCGCATCTGTCCGACACAGCTGTTTGTTCTTGGCTTGTTGGGGTTATTTTGGCCAGCATGCGTAAGGTCACGGGTTCAACCAAAATGTCGCACCCTGTCCTGACACAACCGTGCTGCTCCTGCTCCTGCACCTTTACTGCCCCTGCAGTGCTCCGCAGGAAACCCCAAGGCCCTGCCTGAGAGTGTGCTAATTGCATGTTTGTGAGAAGGAAGCGGGAGACAGCTGGAGCTTTAGTGTGTGGTGGATGAGAGGATGGAGAGATGAACTCTGTCATGGCTCTAGTGCGTCATTGCATCCACACAATTGGCATAGAAGTTGCCTTTATCCCTTATTCAAGTACGGATTTTTTAAACCCCCTAATGGTTAAGATTTGGAAATTGGGTAGCACATGAATCTGATCCTAGATCTGTGGTTAGAGTGTAGAACACACTTTCACAGTTCAGGTTGTTCATATAACTGTCCCCCTGTCCCGTCAGTGAGAGAATAGGGGTCAGAGGGGACTGGATAGAAAAAAGGGGTCTGGAGTGCACCTACTGTACTTTAAGCAGGTACCAGCTAATGGCTAGTGAAAGGAGGATCTGTTTATCTGTCTGCAGCCTGAATACTTGGTTTACTTGGAATGGATACTGACAGTCTCTCCTGTTGTGGGAGGCTTTTAACGCAGTGGGTGGCATGGATTTGTGCTGTGGTATACTTTATTGTGATTATTGAGAGATGTGAGTCTGAATTTGAAATGAGTGTCTTTATATGAGTCCAACCAACAATCTGTCTCTCCCTCTTTCCCTCTGTAGTGGAGCCAGCGGACCTCTTGAAGATTTTAGATTTTCCCAGTTTACCTGACGGCGTTACGAAAACGACAGGTTTCTGCGCGCATAGGAAGTCAACAAAAGGAGCCGATGTGGCCTACAGAGTATCCAAAGAAGCCCAGCTCAGCGCCCCCACCAAACAACTGTACCCTGGTAAGTACCTGACCATGACCATTCACTAATTGGTTGATCTCCTTTGACCTTTGAACTGAAATGATACCTGTTCCTTTCTTTCATGTCTTCCTCACTATCCCCTCCGATCGTCCTGTCCCTCTACTACCCCAATGTACAGATGACCTTGTTCACTGAAATATCATCTCATGGTTGTTAGTGGGATGCCAAAGATACTACCTAGCTAAGTTTGATCCTATTGGCTGCTCGTGGCCTCTCCTCTACTAAGTCTGGTCCTATTGACTGCTTCCCTACCTTTGGGCGTGGACTCAGATGAACTCGGTCCTAGTCAATAATACAAAACAAATTAAACTACTGTAAAACACTGGTGTAATGTCCTAACCTGGCTGGGAAGTCCCTGACTGCAGTAAGACTCCCAAAAGACCTGTCTCTTTTCCTTCCACCTGTGCCATTCCTCTCATCCCCTCACACGCCTCTGTTCCCCTTCCAACTAGCTACCCGTTTTATTGGCCGTTGCGTCATGATGACATGATAGTGTACAGCACTGCAGATTGGGTGGGCCAAATGTGAAGACTCACCTGCCGCTATAGACCCCGACACACTCATAGACCCCACACACACACATAGATATCAAAGATGGCGCCGTACTGGATGGCCGCTGTTATGCAAGCTCCGACCCAACTTTGCTGTCTTGTGATTATTGTGTCGTTTAATTTGAGTCTATTTTCAGGTAACGTATCAGCTATTATTTCTTCCAACCGCCAAGAACTCTTGAACATCAGATCGCCAGTTTATTACCCCAATCCGGGCTTCCCAAGAGGAAACGCTGGCGTTACAGAGGGGGGAGAGGGGTGGATCCTGTTGAGATTAAGGCAAAGGGAAAACTGGCCACCTCTTCCCTCCATTCTACTGGCTCCTTGTGGACACTTAATAATAAGATGGATGACTTCCGATCGCGGATTCGTAACCAACGGGACTCTAGGAATTGCAATATTCTTTGCTTTTCAGAAACACATATTTTCTGTATTTAGTATGCTTACTTACTTACTTACTTTGTTGTGTATTTTTTCTTCGTATTTCTCGTGTGCTTTTTGTGAGTAATACATTGTTATTATTTACTGCAATGTTGGGGTTAGAGCTGGCAAGAAAGGCATTTCACTGTACTTGTGCGTGCAACATTAAAACGTTCAACTTGAAACACGCACGCCATGCGTGCTTCAAGTCTCTCACCGCCACCTCTCCCACGATCTCTCTGTGCTTCATGCGCCATAATTCACTTCAGTAAGCCTCAGCTCTGGTGGAGTGTTTGGATTGAACTTTAGCCAAACTCTATAGACCTGTCAGGTTGTGGTTTTTTCAAGCCTGTTGGCCTTACAAGTTTCAAGTTTTAATGTCACGTGCGCAAGTACAGGGAAATGATTATGACTATTGTTGAGTGGCTGATATTTCTACTCCAACGGCCAAGATCAGCTCTGTATAACACCATAGCTCAGAACCAGAGGAGGCTGGTGGTGGTGGGGAGGGGGGCTTACTGTAATGGCTGGAATGGAATAAATGGAACGGTATCAAACACATCAAACTTCTGGAAACCACATGTTTAACTAAATTCCTTTTATGCCATTCCAGCCATTACAAAGAACCTGACCTCCTGTAGCTCCTCCCACCAGCCTCGTGTAGCTCCTCCCACCAGCCTCCTCAGCCCATAACACACGCAGACTCTCTCTCTCTCTCTCTCTCTCTCTCTCTCTCTCTCTCTCTCTCTCTCTCTCTCTCTCCCTCTCTCTCTCCCTCGATTTTTCTTTACAATCTTCCTCACGTCTGTTCCGTCTGTGCACATCTGCATTGAATAAAGATGGAGCTCGTTCTGTTTCTAATTCAGACACACTAAAAAAGAAAAGAAGAAAATGGGGGGAAAAAAAGAAGAAGAGAGGGGCAGACCGTCATAGAGGCATACTAATTCTTCCATTTTGGAAACCTCAAGCTCACATTCAGTGGGAATCATACTCCAGTAAAAATGCCTAGGTCTGGAAGGGGTCGCAGGATGGAGAGAGAGGCAGAGGGGGACGGACAGAGGGGAGGGAGGAGCGGGTTCCACTCTTCCTTCCCTTCTATTGTGCTGACGTGGCTCTGGCTTACTGTTCTGTGGTCCACAGCAGCCCTCTCTTTCTATATCCTTGCTTTCTCCCTCTCTTTCTCCCCTCTTTTTTTCCCTCTTTGTCTTATACCCTCTCTCTCTCTCTCTTTCACTGCTGCTTTTTCATTACTTTGTACTTTCTTTTAGTCTGTTTTATATTTTCTTTCTCTCACTCTGGTGCATCCTGGTTGCTGTCGCTCAGAGAGATGTGCTAGCTAGCCAACATCTCCTCCTATTGCATTCTGGGTTAGGCCGGCATATTTATTTATTTATGAAAGTTGTCAAACAGTGCAGAACCGTCCAAACTGTGTCACCCAGACAGAAGCCCAATTTCTCTGGAATGTGTTATTGAAAATTCCCAAGCATTTCAAGTGGTCGACTGAAAGAGTGGGGAAAAGTTTTTAGTGTCACGTGCACAAGTAAAGTGAAGTCCGTTTCTTGCAAGCTCTAAACAAGTGTGTGTGGGGGAGAGGAGGATCGGATTCGGCAGTAGGGGGCAGAGAGAGAAAAATCCTCAAATCCCATTTTTGTGAGTTTAATTGACTGAAAATCCAGTTGGTTGACAGCCAAGTGTGTGAAGAATGTCTCCCTGATCACAGCATTTCTTTGAGCGGCCTAGAAGAGGCCTTGAGGAGGCTTGGCCAAGCGGATGTTTGATCCACATCAAGGGTTTTCTTAAAGGCTTCATCCAGAGCTGAGTTCAGACACAATGCTCTCCAAACAAGTTCTGTTTACTTTGACATCAATATAGAGGCTAAAAGCTTCAACTTGGGCTTCTCTTCGGTTTACTTACAGCCTAATGAAATAGTCTCAAGCAACACTCTAGGAAGGACCAACCACAAACCTAACCCTTATATGAACTGTAACTCAGTAAAATTGTTGCGTGTTTACGGAACAACATCAGAAGCATAGTAGAACCTTTGAAAAATACATTCCAGCCTCCCGGGTGGCGCAGTGGTCTACGGCACTGCATCGCAGCGCAAGCTATGCCACCAGAGACTCTGCTCTGTCGCAGCCGGCCGTGACCGGGAGGTCCATTTTTGCAAATGCTCCGAAACAGGATTGTGTCGAGGCATAGATCTGGGCAAGGTTAATAAAAAATGTCTGCAGGATTGAAGGTTCCCAAGAACACAGTGGCCTCCATCACGGGGGTGACCAAGAACCCTATGGTCACTCTGATAGAGCTCCTGAGTTCCTCTGTGGAGATGGGAGAACCAGAAGGCAGCACTCCACCAATCAGACCTTTATGGTAGAGTGGCCAGACGGAAGCCACTCTTCAGTAAAAAGCACATGACAGCCCACTTGGAGTTTGCCAAAATACACCTAAACACTCTCTGACCATGAGAAACAAGATTCTCTGGCCTGATGAGAGGATGTCTTTCAGCAGCAGGGACTGTGAGACTAGTCAGGATCGAGGGAAAGATGAACGGAGAAAATTACAGAGAGATCCTTGATGAACACCTGCACTCTATAAAAATAAAATATATATATATATATATATATATATATATATATATATATATATATATATAGAACAATACAGTGCCACTGACACGGCCCGCTACCAAAGCCTGTCGACTCTCCTTCTCCGTGGCCAACGTGAGTAAAACATTTAAATGTGTTAACCCTCGCAAGGGTGCCACCATTGTTCCTGTTCCCAAGAAAGCTAAGATAACTGAACGAAATGACAATCGCCCCATTGCACTGACTTCTGTCATCATGAAGTGCTTTGATAGACTAGTCAAGGAGCATTTCACCTCCACCCTACCTGACACCCTAGACCCACTCCAATTTGCTTTCCGCCCCAATAGGTCCACTGACGATGCAATCGCCATCACACTGCACACTGCCCTATCCCATCTGGACCTATTGAGGAATACCTATGTAAGAATGCAGTTAATTGACTACAGCTCAGCATTTAATGCCATAGTACCCTCCAAACTCGTCATTAAGCTCAGGCCCTGGGTCTCGACCCCGCCCTGTGCAACTGGTTCCTGGACTTTTTGATGAGCCGCCCCCAGGTGGTGAAGGTAGGAAACAACATCTCCGCCCCGCTGATCCTCAACACTGGGGCCCCACAAGGGTGCATTCTTAGCCCTCTCCTGTACTCCCTGTTCATCCATGACTGCATGGCCATGCACGTCTCCAACTCAATTATCAACTCTGCAGACGACACTACAGTGGTAGGCTTGATTACCAACAACGACGAGACGGTCTACAGGGAGGAGGTGAGTTCCGTCGGAGTGTGGTGTCAGGAAAATAACCTCTCACTCAACATCAACAAAGTAAAAGGGATGTTTGTGAACTTCAGGAAATAGCAGAGGGAGCATTCCACATCGACGGGACAGTAGTGGAGAAGGTGGAAAGTTTAAGTTCCTCGGCGTACACATCACGGACAAACTGAAATGGTTCACCCACACAGACAGCGTGGTGAAGAAGGTGCAACAGTGCCTCTTCAACCTCAGGAGGCTGAAGAAATTTGGCTTGTCGGGCTGTATCACCACCTGGTATGGCAACTGCACCCCCCTCATCCGCTTACCAGAGGGTAGTGAGGTCTGCACAACGCATCACCGGGGGCAAACTACCTGCCCTCCAGGACACCTACACCACCCGATGTCACAGGAAGGCCAAAAAGATCATCAAGGACAACAACCACCCGAGCTACTGCCTGTTCACCCTGCTATCATCCAGAAGGCGAGGTCAGTACAGGTGCATCAAAGCTGGGACCGAGAGACTGAAAAACAGCTTCTATCTGAAGGCCATTAGACTGTTAAACAGCCATCACTAACATGGAGAGGCTGCTGTCAACATACAGACTCAAATACTCTCTGGCCACTTTAATGAATTTACTTAATAAAGGTATCACTAGTCACCCTAAATAATGGCACTTTATGTAATGTTTACATATCCTACATCACTCATCTCATATGTATATGCTGTTCTATACCATCTACTGCATCTTGCCTATTTGTATGTACATATTCTTATTCATGCATTTGTGTGTATAAGGTAGTCGTTGTGAATTTCTTAGATTACTTGTTAGATATTACTGCATTGTCGGAACTAGAAGCACAAGCATTTCGCTACACTCACACTAACATCTGCTAACCATGTGTATGTGACCAATAAAATTCGATTTGATTTGATTTATATATATATATATATATATATATATATATATATATATATACAGTTGAAGTCGGAAGTTTACATTCACTTAGGTTGGAGTCATTAAAACTCATTTTTCAACCACTCCACAAATTTCTTGTAAACATACTATAGTTTTGGCAAGTCGTTTAGGACATCTACTTTGTGCATGACACAGGTAATTTTTCCAACAATTGTTTACAGACAGATTATTTCAGTTATAATTCACTGTATCACAGTTCCAGTGGGTCAGAAGATTACATACACTAAGTTGACTGTGCCTTTAAACAGCTTGGAAAATTCCAGAAAATTATCTCATGGCTTTAGAAGCTTCTGATAGGCCAATTGACATCATATGAGTCAATTGGAGGTGTACCTGTGGATGTTTTTCAAGAAATGCCTTCAAACTCAGTGCCTCTGCATGACATCATGGGAAAATCAAAAGAAACCAGTCAAGACCTCAGAAAAAATGGTAGACATGTAGTCTGGTTCATCCTTGGGAGCAATTTCCAAACGCCTGAAGGTACCACATTCATCTGCACAAACAATAGTACGCAAGTATAAACACCATGGGACCACTCAGCTGTCGTACCGCACAGGAAGGAGACGCATTCTGTCTCTAAGAGATTAACGTACTTTGGTGCAAAAAGTGCAAATCAATCCCAGAACAAGAGCTAAGGACCTTGTGAAGATGCTGGAGGAAATCGGTACAAAAGCATCTATGTCCACAGTAAAACGAGTCCTATATCGGCATAACCTGCAAAGCTGCTCAGCAAGGAAGAAGCCACTGTTCCAAAACCGCCATAAAAAAGCCAGACTATAGTTTGCAACTGCACATGGGGACAAAGATCGTACTTTTTGGAGAAATTAGAAACTTTTTGGCCATAATGACCATCGTTATGTTTGGAGGAAAAAGGGGGAGGCTTGCAAGCCAAAGAACACCATCCCAACCGTGAAGCACTGGGTGGCAGCATCATGTTGTGGGAGTGCTTTGTTTGCAGGAGGGACTGATGCACTTCACAAAATAGATGGCATCATGAGGTGGGGAAATGATGTGGATATATTGAAGCAATATCTCAAGACATAAGTCAGGAAGTTAAAGCTTGGTCGCAAATAGGTCTTCCAAATGGACAAAGACCCCAAGCATACTTCCAAAGTTTTGGCAAAATGGCTTAAGGACAACAAAGTCAACATATTGGAGTGGCCATCACAAAGCCCTGACCTCAATCCTATAGAAAATTTGTGGGCAGAACTGAAAAAGCGTGCGCGAGTAGGAGGCCTACTAACCTGCCTCAGTTACACCAGCTCTTTTAGGAGGAATGGGCCAAAATTGACCCAACTTATTGTGGGAAGCTTGTGGAAGGCTACCTGAAATGTTTGATTGAAGTCAAACAATTTAAAGGCAATGCTACAAAATACTAATTGAGTGTATGTAAACTTCTGACCCACTGGGAGTGTAATGAAAGAAATCAAAGCTGAAATAAATCATTATCTCTACTATTATTCTGACATTTCACATTCTTCAACTAAAGTGGTGATCCTAACTGACCTAAGACATCATTTTTACTAGTCAGGAATAGTGAAAAACTGAGTTTAAATGTATTTGGCTCAGGTGTATGTAAACTTCTGACTTCAACTGTGTGTTGATATATATATATATATATGATATATATATATGAGAGAGTGAGAGCTAATATCTTCCAGAAGGCAGGAGTGACATCATTTGGTCCAGTTCCTTCTCTTTATACTACTAAGCTTTGGCTTTGGCTCTAAGCCTGATTTATTGTGACTGTGACATCCTGCAACGTCCCCAAACACCCGTGCGCGCGCACACACACACACACACACACACACACACACACACACACACACACACACACACACACACACACACACACACACACACACACACACACACACACACACACACACACACACACACACACACACACACACACACACACACACACACACGTGCACATGCTGACTGATCATTATAGATCATGTAGTCAACAACACCTTTTGATTGGGGAACATGTTGTCTCATACCCACATTTTACGATGGTGAGCTGTGAGCTGGAAAATAACGAGTGTAGACATGCTATAATTAAGTAAACATGTGGAAGAAGTGATTCATTATTAGCAGTCGGAGAGGCTGAAACAGAGAGCTTCTGTACTGTGGCGATTTCCCATCTTCTCATCGGGGGGATTGTAAATAGTCTGAAAGAACAGACCAACAGGACAGTTGGCTTTCTCAACATGTACATACCTCTACTGGTCAGACGACCAGTCATTTTCCAGAACGTTCCTGGACTCTTCAGATTTTTGGTGATTAAAAGGTCATCTATGGCCACTTTGAATTCATGTGAACATTACAGTTTTGAAAACATGGTTCGTCCCAAATAAAAGTGGTCTCTTATACCCCGGGGTATTGTGTAAGTTGAGCGGCTGGACAGGGTACACATTTCCGTACTGCATGAAATATTACCACTCCCTTTTTAATACCACGTTCATCTTTATTTCCCAAACACAATTCAACACAATCACAGTAGATTTGTTGTGTGTTTGAATCATTTAAGCATCGTGTAAACACCGGCTTAATACCTAACAAACACTTTGTACTTTTTAAAACACTTTGAACATAGGCAGCGCCCTGTTGTCATCCCCATACCCCGGCGAAAAGGCATTGATCCCAGCGAAACACTTCAATTTGCGTAACTTGAACTTGCCATTGTTCCAACCATTGTCTCAAATTACCCCATGGACATTGGTTAAACTTACCCCAAGGCCAACATTTTCACTATATTATCCCACACAGCTACAAGGATGCACTTTCATGCTAGTTTTATGCCCTCATACTGAAGCTTATAGAGTCCCCAACTGATGCATAGAACCATTTTTAAATGATCTGCTTTGGTTTAGATATAAACATCTAACACAATAAATTAATTTAATTGGTGAAAATACGTTCTTTTTTATCTAACTTGCTTACCACTGTTTCCATGTGGTTTCTTTCTTCACAGACTCCATTAAATGATGACCTCTACCTAAATATTTGGTCAAATGATACATTTTGTGTATGGTTTCCCTAGAAACAAGGGTGGCTCAACTTACCCTACTCTCCCCTAATATACCCTCCCTTTGCAACCCTATCTGTAGGTGTCTCTCTCTCACACTCAGTAGGGTTAGCCAGGGTGAGCAATTGGCAACATCAGTGGGCTACAAACTGTAAGGAAAGAGTGATGGTGTCCAACCACCACTCCCACACAGTGACATTTATCGCACAGTGGCTGGCTATGTCTTGGGATCCCTGCACATGGTCGAGGCTGTAGTAGCTGGGTGGTCTCCTCTAAATTCTTCCCTCTCCTCTTTCTCTTCTTCTTCCTACCTTCTTCACTACTCACACTGCCCGGTTTGGAAGAGAAACAATGAGTGGCCCCACACCCAAAGAGAAAGCAGTGATAGCCGTTTGGCTTAAAGAGAAGATACAATGGCTCATGGACAAGCTGAGGAAAGCCACGTCATCATTCCGCAACACTGATGTCAGTCTTTCTGTCTGACTGACGAGAGTCCGATTGATTAATACGGATGTCCTACCTTTGCTTTTTAGAGGTGACTTGCTGCTCGATACCGTCTAATCTTTCAACTGGACCCACCTACCTACCTCCTCTCTCTCTCTCTCTCTCTCTCTCTCTCTCTCTCTCTCTCTCTCTCTCTCTCTCTCTCTCTCTCTCTCTCTCTCTCACACACGTGCGTGCACACACACACACACACACACACACACACACACACACACACACACACACACACACACACACACACACACACACACACACCCCTCATCCTCTTCGATTATGTACATTCCCTTAGTCAATCCATGTGTAGTGTTGCTCGTTTCATTTTGAAGAGGGGTCTTATGAAGCCAGTGCTGAAAGGTGGACTCATTATCTCACTTTTACAAGCTGACCTACCTGGACGCAGAGCACACTAACTGACAGCTGGCAGAGCTAATCACTGCCCAGGCTCCCTCATTCCGCCCCCTGGGTCTGAGCTTTGAGTGTTTTTTTTAAGAAGTGCTGTACGGTTTGGGGGAAGGGTGAAAAAACTGAGATGGAAAGGAGAATGAGTGCAGAGCAGATGTGTGGAGTTAAACACAGAGGTATGCCAGCACAGTGAAACCGGAGACACAGTGGCAAACCAAACTGATCTCCCCTCTTTAACCAGTAACTACTGAACACAGCTATTAGCTACAGCACTTATCCAGCTGATCTGTGCCAGTATGGCCTAATTATAATCAGGCTATGCACCAATTAAACTGTCCTAAGTGGAGGAATTGCTCAAATGTAATGTTATTTTACTGACATTTTACTGTTACTTATACATTTACTTTACTAATTACCCATCACACTGATTGTATGCTGAAACAGGATGTAAGTCATCCACAGCGCCTGATTGGCTGGTATAGGGGTGTCTGGGAGTCTTCTGATTTGCTGTTTGGGGAGGGGGGCCAGGGAGTAATCTCAGAGAGCCTCTGTCTTTGAGGTCTTTTCCAGATTTTCCCTGTCTGACGCTGTAGGTAGGTGGCACTGCCAGGGTAAACCAGCCTGTTTGCCACCGGCTCCAGTACTGTGGCTGCTGCTACTTTTACCATTCCCACCACCACCCTCCTCTCTCTCAGACACGTTCACACACACATTCTGTCACACACACTTACTGACAGGCCTGGCACCAGTTATCCTCATGGTGTGGAAAAATACCCAATTTTAGACAGCATTTGGGAACCAATCATTTGCTTTATAGTAAATCATTGCCAATAGTTCTAGTCTCTCCCTCTTTTTCTCTTTCTCTCTTTCTCACACACACGCGCACACACACCGTTTTGTATTGCTATCCTTGTGTGGACCAAATAATTGATTCCCATCCTAAATCCTATTTTCCCTCAACCCTAAATCTAACCCTAACCTGAACCTGAACCTTAACCTAACCATTAACCCTAACCATAACCCTAACCCTAAGCCTAAGCCTAACCTTAACCCCTAACCCTAACCCTAAATCTATACCTAACACTAACTCCTAACTGTAACCTCTAACCCTAACCCCTAAACCTAACTGTAACCCCTAATCCTAAACCTAACCCCTAAGCCTAAAATAGCATTTTTCCTTGTGGTGACCTGCAAAATGTCTGGTACCCAGAAGGACAGTTAAACAAACACACACACACACACCTATGCGTACAGTCTGCAGTAGGGGTCATCCAGTCCCACGGTGGCCCAGTGTGGGCGTCAGGGGGTCAGGAAGGAGGACATTCCTCCTGAACACAGGAGCCTGTAATAACCATATCTATTAACAGCCAAAGAGAGACAGGAGAATTGGCTCAGACATATGAAAATGTTCTCCCTTTCTCTCTCTCTCTCTTCCACTTTCCTTCCTCCTTTTCCTCTCCTCCTCCTGCCGCTAGTTGGATCCCTCTCATGGTGAAAGTGCTCTGAAGCCATGTCAGTCCCCACGGTAACAGCCGGGTGAAAGGTCCCTAGAGTTAAGGAGGAGAGGAGACGGTTCATAAACACAGCAGAGCTGAGAGCCAACTCCGTGCCAAGCGAACGGGAACGACTTTCAGCACAGTGACTGCAGCCCCCCGTCGTGTAACAGTGCCCTTTCGGAAAATAAAGAATTCTGTGTTTATGTGTTAATAAGGAATGAGTCAACCCAGCCTTCTACATTCTCTCTGTCTCCCCCTTTCTCATGTCTTTTTGTCACCCTAAAACTATTCTGTCACTCTGCGCGGCATGTAGCCTACCGGTTAAAACATCTGTCTGTGCTGAGCAAGGCACTTAACCAGGATTTCTCCGGTAAGTCACTCTGGATAAGAGCGTCTGCTGAATGATGTCAATGGACGTCTCATCGTTCCGCTCATGAGCGAGCGCTCCCGATGTTGCCGCACCCTGTGCTGCTCTCTTCCTCCTCCCCTCTCTTCTAGTTCTCTGCAGCTGAGCTAAGTGGTACAGGAATGCACCAGTGGCAAGTTGGCAACTCTTACTGTAGCCTGCTCTCACCTGCCTATCTCTCTTCTTCTTCTCGTGTCGTGCTCTGCTCTGCTTGGCTCTCAAAGCGTCTGCCACTCAAACTCAAGCGGCTGCCGAGAACTCTCCCTCTGAGCCCAAGAGAATTCCTCTGGAATGCACCGCCAAGGCATGTGGACACCGCATGAAGATATTATACGCCTGTCTTTCTGTCTTTACTGAGGGAGGAAGAGAAACAGATAGAGCTCGAACGAGAGAGATTGACAGTGGAGAAAAGAGAAAATGATGAGAACCAGACTTTTCCATCAGTGACTAGAGCTCCTTCCACTCCTCTCTTTCCTCGCCCCCCCCCCCTTCTCTCTCTCTCTCTCTCTCTCTCTCTCTCTCTCTCTCTCTCTCTCTCTCTCTCTCTCTCTCTCTCTCTCTCTCTCTCTCTCTCTCTCTCTCTCTCTCTCTCTCTCTCTCTCTCTCTCTCTCTCTCTCTCTCTCTCTCTCTCTCTCTCTCTCTCTCTCTCTCTCTCTCTCTCTCTCTCTCTCTCTCTCTCTCTCTCTCTCTCTCTCTCTCTCTCTCTCTCTCTCTCTCTCTCTCTCTCTCTCTCTCTCTCTCTCTCTCTCTCTCTCTCTCTCTCTCTCTCTCTCTCTCTCTCTCTCTCTCTCTCTCTCTCTCTCTCTCTCTCTCTCTCTCTCTCTCTCTCTCTCTCTCTCTCTCTCTCTCTCTCTCTCTCTCTCTCTCTCTCTCTCTCTCTCTCTCTCTCTCTCTCTCTCTCTCTCTCTCTCTCTCTCTCTCTCTCTCTCTCTCTCTCTCTCTCTCTCTCTCTCTCTCTCTCTCTCTCTCTCTCTCTCTCTCTCTCTCTCTCTCTCTCTCTCTCTCTCTCTCTCTCTCTCTCTCTCTCTCTCTCTCTCTCTCTCTCTCTCTCTCTCTCTCTCTCTCTCTCTCTCTCTCTCTCTCTCTCTCTCTCTCTCTCTCTCTCTCTCTCTCTCTCTCTCTCTCTCTCTCTCTCTCTCTCTCTCTCTCTCTCTCTCTCTCTCTCTCTCTCTCTCTCTCTCTCTCTCTCTCTCTCTCTCTCTCTCTCTCTCTCTCTCTCTCTCTCTCTCTCTCTCTCTCTCTCTCTCTCTCTCTCTCTCTCTCTCTCTCTCTCTCTCTCTCTCTCTCTCTCTCTCTCTCTCTCTCTCTCTCTCTAGTGACTTTCTGCTCCTTCCTAACCTCAGGTTCCAGAACCTACCCACTGCTCCGAAGTCACGGCGCCTTATCCTCCAAAGCCCTCTGATTGGCTGTCTGTCTCAGAGACGCTTTAATGCTGAGTTTCCACGGTGACCACAGCCTGGGTTCCATTACTAGGGGAGGGGTTAGGGCCTGTGAGGTGCTACAAAACCACAGCAACCACAGCCCCGGTTCTAGCTTCTCTTTTACTGTCTGGTCCAAATGTTCTGGAAAGATCTTCCCTTCCCAGACTAGGAGCTATTAGTCTGGAGTTCCTTAAAGTGTCAGCTTAGAAAATAAACGGAGAGATGTGTCCAACTCTATAGGACTATTTTACTTCTCAACTGCAGAATTTTAACTAGCCTCAGTCTAAATGAGCAAATATATTACCCCCCAAAATATGCTAGTTTAGTAGTACTCCTTAAATGTCGCTCCACTCTCAGATTCTGCTTTTGAAGTTAGAAACCCACTCTGCTAAAACAACTGACATGCTAAGACTTCATTCAGTCATGATGGTTAATCATGCAGGCTGCTTCTCTCATTTCCCCTTCAAACAAAAGCAGCTCTCTAGTCGTGGGAGCGATGAGCGGTGACTGAACTAAACATGAGTGTGTATGTGAGGGCCCCACAGCAAGCAAGCAAGCAACCCCCTTGTTGGTGGGCTGAGATTGTCCCACAAGGCCTTGCTCTCGGGCCATGTCTCACAGATGTGGCTGCTTTCACAAAATGGAGGGAGAGGTTAAACTAGGCGTGCAGATGGGGTGATGGAGAGAGGGATGAAGGTAGGTGGGAGGCGGGTGCTCCTCAAGAGGGTGAGAGTCCCCCCTTTTTTTTTTCACTTTTGTTTATCCCATGTGTTTTGTTGTACTGTAAGTACTCCTTTAGTCCCTCTTGCGCCCCGTCTCAGTCGCTATGTCTGGTGTATGGATCAGGTCTTGGAGAGGAGGAGAGGGGTTTGGGAAAGTGGGAAAGTGTTTTCGTCAGCCACCCAGGGACCACATGCTCTTCTCATTACCGTGTACTCCTTCCTGTCCTTCCTGTCCTTCCTATCCTCTCTCTCTCTCTCTCTCTCTCTCTCTCTCTCTCTCTTCCAGACTTATCTCCATCCCTCCCATCTCTGTGGTGTATCTGTTCAGTACTCTGGGCAGTGGTGGAGGGTTGGAGAGAGCTCTTGTTTGCTTTAGACGCTCCAAGACGTTGTTACGATGTCTCCCCGGTCTCCTCTGTCCCAGACTTTGTCGTCTCCTCTGTCCCGTGTTCATCATCCTCCCCTGTTTCCTCTGTCTGGTTCAGTACATTGCCATTTCTGGACTGTGTGCCTTTGAAGGTTTACGATAGTACAGTTTCAGTGCAGCACACCATTTTATTGATGGACTGTACATTTGGATTTGACTTAGAGTTGCTCTCTTGAAAACAACGCTTTTCATGAAACCCAGGCAGGCGTGTGGTCCTCTGTCTCTCCATTTTCAGCATGTTACACAAACTGGTGTATTATAACCTCTCTCTCTCTCTCTCTCTCTCTCTCTCTCTCTCTCTCTCTCTCGCTCTCGCTCTCTCTCTCTCTCTTCCCCCCTCCCCAGCTGACGTGTTCCCTGAGGACTTCTCCATCCTGGCTACGGTGAAGCCTAAGAAGGGCTCCCAGTCCTTCCTCTTGTCTGTGTATAACGAGCAGGGCATCCAGCAGCTGGGGGTAGAGGTGGGACGCTCCCCTGTCTTCCTGTATGAGGACCACACAGGCAAACCCAGCCCAGAGGACTACCCTCTCTTCAGAGGACTCAACCTGGCTGACGGAAAGTACGTATTACATCAGTATTAGTATGTTCACCTGTCTAATATTTTGACATATCATACCCTAAAGTTCTACTGTACTGTTTAGCACTCGATATGAAAGTACCCCCACCCCACCCCCTTCGTAGGACACAACCTAGCAAACAGAAAGTAGGCTCACCTCATTCCACACGTAGTATTACTATGTCATTAGATAGTAAACTGATATCATTACATAGTACACTATAGTACTTCATAGTCAAACTATCCCTCTTCAGAGGACTCAACCTGGCAACAGCAGGCAGATTAACCTTGTCTGACACCATACCATACAATAAAATAAACCATAGTAGGCCTGCTGCATACGTTATTACTCTGCCTAAATCAAATCCAATCACATTTGAGTGGTCGTGTACACATACACTGAGTGTACAAAACATTATGAACACCTACCTGCTCTTTTCATGACATAGACTGAACAGGGGAATCCAGCTGGAAGCTATAATCCCTTATTGATGTCACTTATTAACTCCACTTCAATCAGTGTAGATGAAGCCTCTAGACAATTGAGTCACGGATTGTGTACTGTATGTGTAGCTTTCAGAGGGTGAATGGGCAAGACAAAGGATTGACGTGCCTTTGAACGGGGTTATGGTAGTAGGTGCCAGGCGCACCGGTTTGTGTCAAGAACTGCAACGCTGCTTGGTTTTTCCACGCTCAACAGTTTTCTGTGTGTATCAAGAATGGTCCACCAGCCAAAGGACATCCAGCCAACTTGAGACAGCTGGAATATATCACACTAGCCCCTGTTATTATATGATATCATAATAAGATTCACACCGTTTAGCAGACACTGTTATCCGAAGCGACTCACAGTCACGTGTGCATACATTTTTACATACAGTCGGTCCCTGGAATTGAACCTTCTATCCTGGCGTTGCAAGCGCCATGCTCTACCAACGGAGCTACAGAGGACCCCTGAAACAAACAAATGTGATGTGCTGCTTGCTTGCTTCTCTGTAATCAGGGCGCAGGTGTGTGTCGCTTTGACGAGTCTGGCGGTTGAACCTTTGTGGGGATTTAGTTGTGTGCAGGTGCTCGGTCACACGTGTTCATTATCCTGGTCTGCTGTCTGTCTGTGTAACACGTCATTTATTATCTAAACACAACCTCAGATGAACAGTATCTGGTGCCTCAGTGGCCTCGGATGTGTAGGCATTAAACCCATCCATATCCTTGACCAAAACGCCCTTATACCTCTGTATGGTTATAATATCAGCATATCACAAGTCCTACAGCCAGCAACTGTATCGTAGTGCAACGGGTGTGTGTGAGTCAACCCTTTGTCCATCTCAAAGTAGGTAGAACTGATCTGGTGCTTCTGTCACCAACCAAGGAGGGCCTACAGCAGCACCTAGATCTTATGCACAGATTCTGTCAGACCTGGGCCCTGTCAGTAAATCTCAGTAAGACCAAAATAATGGTGTTCCAAAAAAGGTCGAGTCACCAGGACCACAAATACAAATTCCATCTCGACACTGTTGCCCTAGAGCACACAAAAAACTATACATACCTTGGCCTAAACATCAGCGCCACAGGTAACTTCCACAAAGGTGTGAACGATCTGAGAGACAAGGCAAGAAGGGCATTCTATGCCATCAAAAGAAACATAAATTTCAACATACCAATTAGGATTTGGCAAAAAATACTTGAATCAGTCATAGAGCCCATTGCCCTTTATGGTTGTGAGGTCTGGGGTCCGCTCACCAACCAAGACTTCACAAAATGGGACAAACACCAAATTGAGACTCTGCACGCAGAATTCTGCAAAAATATCCTCCGTGTACAACGTAAAACACCAAATAATGCATGCAGAGCAGAATTAGGCCGATACCCACTAATTATCAAAATCCAGAAAAGAGCCATTAAATTCTACAACCACCTAAAAGGAAGCGATTCACAAACCTTCCATAACAAAGCCATCACAAACAGAGAGATGAACCTGGAGAACAGTCCCCTAAGCAAACTGGTCCTGGGGCTCTGTTCACAAACACAAACACACCCTACAGAGCCCCAGGACAACAGCACAATTAGACCCAACCAAATCATGAGAAAACAAAAAGATAATTACTTAACACATTGGAAAGAATTAACAAAAACAGAGCAAACTAGAATGCTATTTGGCCCTACACAGAGAGTACACAGCGGCAGAATACCTGACCACTGTGACTGACCCAAAATTAAGGAAAGCTTTGACTATGTACAGACTCAGTGAGCATA